>NC_092255.1:20791567-20951567 GCF_036320965.1 Panulirus ornatus | reverse complement strand
TCCCACTGGTGCGCGTGATCAAGTATATGCAGTAGATGTGGATTTCCTGCATATGTATATATATATATATATATATATATATATATATATATATATATATATATATATATATATATATATATATATATATATCTGGGCGTTGTCTTGTTAACGTGTTTTTAAGTTTCAACGAAAGTAGGTTGAAAGAGGAACATATACAGACCCCTTCCTTCAGCACGGCAGTACGTACGGCCCTTAAAGCGTGGTTAGGTTGACCCCTGAGCCATTGTGGGTCAGGTTAAAGGTCATGCCATCATATCCAAGAGTTGTACCGTCTTGTTCCAGGGGTCGTACCGTCTTGTTCAAGAGGTCGCACCGTCATGTTCAAGGGGTCGTACCGTCTTGTTCAATGGGTCGTACCGTCTTGTTCAAGGGGTCGTACCGTCTTGTTCAAGGGGTCGTACCGTCTTGTTCAAGGGTCGTACTGTCGTGTTCCAGGGGTCGTACTGTCGTGTTCCAGGGGTCGTACCGTCTTGTTCAAGGGTCGTACCGTCTTGTTCAAGGGTCGTACTGTCGTGTTCCAGGGGTCGTACTGTCGTGTTCCAGGGGTCGTACCGTCTTGTTCAAGGGTCGTACCGTCTTGTTCAAGGGTCGTACTGTCGTGTTCCAGGGGTCGTACCGTCTTGTTCAAGGGGTCGTACCGTCTTGTTCCAGGGGTCGTAACGTCATGTTCAAGGTGTCGTACCGTCGTGCTGATGGGGTCGAACCCCCGTGCTCAACAAGTTAACACGACAGTCCTCCCTATCGTGCCAGACAGACACGCAAGAAATCATCGGATTGGCGTCGATTTATATGAGAGTTTTCACAATGTTTATATAGTGCATCGATTTATATGAGTGTTCACAATGTTTATATAGTGCAAGTTGTAGAGGGTGTTTGCCGATGAGACATTCATATCAGGGGGTCAAGCGTCATCCCCTCACGTCGCCACGTCAAGCAAGTCAACCATCACCACGTAAACCTCTCTTGCCCCACCGCATCGGGGAGCGCCGCTATTTCCCGTGGCTTACTTCCTGAGGGGAGGCAATCAGAGGGGAGGGTCGCTCACAATTCCCCTCTTTGACTTGCCACTAACAGGAGGAAGAGTTTGAAGGGGAGGTGGGGGAGGGGGTAGAGACTAGGAAGTAGGACCCTTAACTATTCATTGTGGGAATGGCTTCGAACCCTGGCGATGATCTACCCACAGCGCCACAGAAGTCCTTGTGTGTGTGTGTGTGTGTGTGTGTGTGTGTGTGTGTGTGTGTGTGTGTGTGTGTGTGTGTGTGTGTGTGAGTGTCCCACTACTAAGATAAGGGAGGAGCTCAACCCGGGTCAGACCACAGAAAGACGAAGGTCATTTGGAATTTGAGAGTATATATATATATATATATATATATATATATATATATATATATATATATATATATATATATGTATGTATGTAAGGGTTGTAGGCCTGGCCTCCCGTAAGCCCACACAGTGAGGCGGGGCATTCGTAACGCGGCCCCGGCAGTGGACACGTAAATGGATTATAAATTTGTAATGGCGGTCATGTGACTGTGGCGGGGGGGTAGGAGGAAGGGGAGCAAGAGGGTACTTTCCCTCCCTCCCGATAGGGTGTGTGTGTGTGTGTGTGTGTGTAGAGTTTAAGACTCGGGAATCCTACCCGGTAAATGTTTGGAAGCAACTCATATATACTTCGTGGGTTCGGGCGATGCGATGCGATGATTAACCTGTGATAACCATCTCCTCCCCCTGGGTGAGGTGTGGCTCCGTCCGCGCCGGCCACGCCGACCGCCGATCCGTTTCGTTACGGCGTCATTTTTGTTTATACGATACGGCTTAGTCGGGCGTGCGGGGCCCGGCGGAGTTCCGCTCCTGTGGGCCATTTCCCCAAGAGAGGAGAGGGTAGGGGCGGTAAGGAGATGGGGTGGTAGTACGGAGGTGGGGAGTTGGCATGGCACGTTTATCCCCCCCACCGGAGTGAATTCAGATTCGGAGGCGCTTTGGGGTTAGGTCACACGGGGCGACGTATTGATTCCACAAGGTCCGTCCTGTGTGTGTGTGTGTGGGAGGCGGGAGGGATTGTGTCGCACGTCACCTCTGTATAATCTCCGGGCGCCCCCCCCCCCCCCCCGGCCGATACGTCGGGGGTTTCAGCGCATTACCGACACCCGATAAAAATTCTCCCTAATCCGGCCGCCTCCATTGTCGCTCCTTTTATTGTAACTGTCGCATCAGAGAAGATATGCCGGATGAGAGAGGGTGTGTGCAGGGGAGGAGGAGGGGGCGAGAAGTAGAATTACTGGGTTGTGTTTAATGACTTGAGGAATGGCCGAGGTGGTGTGTGGGGGGGGGGGAGGATGTGCCGGATGATGGAGGGGGAGGGAGCGATATATCTGGATCAGGTACAACACAGGCCTTAAAGTCACCCTCCGTCTGGCCCTACGACGTCTCCCTGAGTGATGAGTTCAATAGTAATCACTTGACTAGGTAGATTGATAGATAGATAGATAGATTGAAAGAGAGAGAGAGAGAGAGAGAGAGAGAGAGAGAGAGAGAGAGAGAGAGAGAGAGAGAGAGAGAGAGGAAGTAGAGTATTTTGAGATATTTGGGAGTGGATGTGATAGCGACTGGAACTATGGAAGGAGGAGTGAGTCGCAGGTTTGGGATGACGAGGGCAGGGGTCCTGGATGCATTGAGGAGAGAGAGAGAGAGAGAGAGAGAGAGAGAGAGAGAGAGAGAGAGAGAGAGAGAGAGAGATAAGGCAAGGCTCGGTATGTTGGATGCCAATGTACTGTCCCTACGGCGGTGGGCGGGGATGCGAGTCTTGGCGCATCCCCCCCGAAATGCAGGAGACGGGAAGAGAGGGGCGGACGTGCTGGAAATGAAATTCCTGAAGACAATATGCGGGTGTGAGGACGGATGATTGTGTGAGGGATGAACAGTGGAAAAGAGAGTGAGTGGGAGAGAGAGAGAGGGAGAGGTGTGCGGTGAGCGGGTGAGAGAGCTTTTAAGAGGGTGTGCCTGAAGTGCCCTCAGAAATATGGAGAGGATGAGTGAAGAGAGACTCGGGCTAAGAGGATATTTGTGTCAGATGTGGAGGGAACAGAGGGGTAGAGCGAGGGCGAGGAGACGGAAGGATGGAGGAGGGTGGGAGGCTTTCGTGACCCCTTGCCTTGGCAGTGACCTCTTGCATTGCCAGTGACCCCTTGCATTGCCAGTGACCCCTTGCATTGGCAGTGACCCCTTGCATTGGCAGTGACCCCTTGCATTGCCAGTGACCCCTTGCATTGCCAGTGACCTCTTGCATTATCAGTGACCTCTTGCATTGCCAGTGACCCCATGCATTGCCAGTGACCCCATGCATTGCCAGTGACCCCATGCATTGCCAGTGACCACTTGCATTGCCAGTGACCCCTTACATTGCCAGTGACCCCTTGCATTGCCAGTGACCCCTTGCATTGCCAGTGACCCCATGCATTGCCAGTGACCCCATGCATTGCCAGTGACCCCTTGCTTTGCCAGTGACCCCATGCATTGCCAGTGACCCCTTACATTGCCAGTGACCCCATGCATTGCCAGTGACCCCTTGCTTTGCCAGTGACCCCATGCATTGCCAGTGACCCTTGTAATCTCTTACTCATTTCCACGTCTCTCCCTTCTTCAAGTTTCAGACCAAGCTTATCTTAAATCTTCCGACGACCCTGAAATGACCTCCAGCGTCTTCATTTGACCCCTGACCACACAGTGTCTTGATCTTACCCCTGAACCTCACAGTTTCTTGAGCTGACCCCCTAAACCACTTAGTGTTCCGATCTGACCCATGACCCTCACAGTGTCTTGATCTTACCCCTGACCCACACAGTGTCTTGATCTGACCCCTGACCCACACAGTGTCTTGGTCTGACCCCTGACCCACACAGTGTCGTGGTCTGACCCCTGACACACACAGTGTCTTGGTCTGACTCCTGACCCACACAGTGTCTTGGTCTGACCCCTGACCCACACAGTGTCGTGGTCTGACCCCTGACCCACACAGTGTCGTGGTCTGACCCCTGACCCACACAGTGTCTCAGGTCTCACCTCAAACTCACAGTGTCTGTATAAGAGCGAGGACCTGCCACTCGTAGGGGTTAGGTCTCCCTCTCTTTTCCTTTCGTTAATTTTTTTTTTCATACAAGTTAGAACATTTTTCACCACCCTTCTCTTTTCGTAAGTCCATAGCTAAAGGATACTATTAAAGATAACTCAATTTTTCGGTCAGGCGTCCACTTGTGTAACTCCGCCCACGTCGCGTCACCTCCATGGCGTATGCAGGTGTGGGACCCGAGGCCTGTGGCCACAGGAGGGCTGCGTATCAGTGGCTTCCATGCACGAAAGAAGAGGACCATGGACGAAAAGAAGAGGACCACGGACGAAAAAAAGAGGACCATGGACGAAAAAAGAGGACCATGTATTTCGTTGTACAGTGTACCGGGGAACGCCATGCATCACGGAGTTCCGGGGTTTGAGGGCTGGGCTGGGAAGTTCTTCATTGTATCACACCTCAACTTTCAGAGGAGGGGATGGGTGGGTAGGATTCCAAGATCCCCTCCCTCTGCACCCTTCCCCCCTAGGCATTTCTCCGGAGATCAGGGGGGGGGGCAGGAGAGAAGAGGAGGAGGGAAAGGAGGAGGGGAGGGAGGTTTGCGCGACTACCCAACTTCCCTGACAAGTTGTGATGAAAATTCCCGGCGCGCTGGGCACTGCCGCCAAGAATGTATGCAACCCGGTGATAAGCCCTCAATATGTCGCCGCCTCGCGAACCGCTCCGACCCAGCGCCGGCTACGGCTTCCGCCTCCCACGGAACCCTGACAACATTCGAATTCATCATCCAACTTATTCTCCCCTCATCCCCTCTCTCTCTATGATTACGATAAATGACGTATGACGTTATATTTGCGATGAGTTATCACTGTCACCTTTGTGTTTAGGTACTGAGGAGGGCTGGGAGAGACGCGCTGGATTTTGATTTCGACTCGGTGGCGGTGGAGTGAGTGTTGCATAGCCTCATCAATCAGCCGTACAGGTCATGCTGCAGCCACTCGCCAAAAGCAAATCCCAATTGCACAGGTTCCCCCCCAGCGTGGCTTTACCACAAGCACCCAGCGTCCCATCAAGCAGACACGAGGACGGGCGTGTACCAGGCAACTTCCTCCCTCCCCACCACCCACCCTCCAACTCCGTGCCGAAGCCGTGGCCAGGGTCGGCCGTAGGGAGGCGAGGGAGGAAGCGCAGCAAAGTGTCGTATAATAGGCCAAGGTAGGACACGTGTTGGCTGTGATTGGTCGGCGCTCCCATGTGAACGACCATTCTCCGCGGCAAACCATGGGGAACTGGTTCCCCCCAGTCCCCTCCCTCAACCACCCCCCCTATCAGCAGCCCGCCTGTCCGACCCATGTTGTGTTGTGTAATTGAATTTAGAGGCGACCTCTCTCTGGTGAGTGCGTAGGTGTGTGCGTTGAGTGCGTCACGCGCCTTCGCCAGGGAGAACGACCACCAGCGCCAGGTCAACGTACATGGCACACAAGCTATGGAAAATGGTCTTGGATTTAATCGCTCTGCCTCTGCCCTTGCCAGCAGAGGTTGAGACATTGTCCCATCTGGTGTGTCCGCCAGGCTCTCCTTCATCGGCAACATCGGGAAAAATAAACGAGAAACAAAAATGAATATTTCTCCTTCTTCAGGGTAGCAGCGGGAGTGCCCGAGGCGCTGGTACAGCCAGTAACTTAAAAACTAAACCACCCACCTCCTCCCTCACTCCTCCTCCTCCCACAACCCCAACCTCCTCCTCCTCCTCCTCCTCCACACACACACGAAGGAAGTAACGTTCATCTCTCCTGCCCAGCCACACGAGATGGAACCAAGGCAAAACACTCGACCTTTTCTCTCGGGCGGGCAGAAGAAGTTGCAATATCTGCAACACGACACAGCTGCGGGCCCGACAATGAGGCTCTCCTGGGCCCGACGGAAAATTAGGGCCTGGGAGGAAGAGCATCTGTATTTCCGGCTTTTGGTGAGGTGGTTTCCGGGAGGCGCGAGGTGGGCGAAGCGGTGTCGCCGTGATTGTATTGTTGCTCACACACGCACACCCACCCTTGTCGCTCTAATTTAAAATGCCACAGGATGTTTACCTTTGCCACACGTCTATTGTCTCCTGAATTTTACGCCTGACAAGTATATTTTCTTGTCATTTATTTCACCCGAATTATGTGACTTTTCAAGAGTTGGTGACAATGGCGGTTGGAATTGCTGCTCTCTCCCCTCCCCTCTCCCCCAAGCGCCGCCGCGCTGTGAGGCGGACGCTGGGCCTGTGTTCCAGCCTGTCTGTCTGTCTGTCTGTCTGGCCGTGCGCGGTTTGTCTGCGTCTGTCAGTTATGTCCATGATTGTCTGTCTGTCTGTACGTGCGTTACGTCCACGCATGCCTGTCTGTCAGTGTGTTGTATCCGCGCCTGTCTGTCAGTGCGTTGTATCCGCGCCTGTCTGTCTGTGCGTTGTATCCGCGCCTGTCTGTCTGTGCGTTGCATCTACGCCTGTCTGTCTGTCTGTCTGTCACGGTAGCCAGCCTTGGGACAGAGCGTTTCTCACACATACTAACCGTTTTCTTTTCTGTTGCAGGACTTTAAAGAAAATATGCCACGGGTCAGCTCGGGGTGGGTGAGTATCAGCATCTCGTAGATTCTCTGGTTCATTCTTGCGTTTTAGAGTAAATTCTCTCTCTCTCTCTCTCTCTCTCTCTCTCTCTCTCTCTCTCTCTCTCATCTCTCTCTCTCTCTCTCTCTCTCTCTCTCTCGCTCTCTCTCTCTCTCTCTCTCTCTCTCTCTCTCTCTCTCTCTCTCTCTCTCTCTCTCTCTCTCTCTCTCTCTCTCTCTCTCTCGTTGGTGGTTTCGACGAGAGGCTGGACAACGTGGTGAAGGTTCTTGAGGGAGGGGAGGCGGTGGTTGCAAGAAGAAGAATAGGCTGGAGGGTTGTGGACACTATGAGAGGCTGGCTGGCCTTTTGAGCAGGGAGTGGACTGGGGATCTGCAAAGACTGTGTGTGTGTGAGTGTGTGTGTGTGTGTGTGTGTGTGTGTGTGTGTGTGTGTGTGTTTGTAGAACATGGAGACGCATGGATCAGTCACTGACCTTGACAGGACTCCCCCTCCCGTCTGTCACTGACCTTGACTCCCCCTCCCGTCTGTCACTGACCTTGACAAGGACTCCCCGTCTGCCAGTGACCTTGACAGGACTCTCCCGTCTGTCACTGACCTTGACCAGGACTCCCCGTCTGCCAGTGACCTTGACAGCATTCACTCTTTGAGCCTCAGAGCCTTGACTGCCTCACCTCCCACCCACGGAACTTGACAGCTTACTCCTCCTTGCCCGCCGCACACACGCACCTCCCAGCCGTACAGCTTTACATACGCACAAACACACACAAACACGCGACAAAGACATGACTCTACAAAGACACAAGTATCAGAGGTGTAGGTGTACGAACACACACACACACACACACACACACACACAACAAAGACAACTGTATAAACACACTTGTACCAGATATATGAATTTACAAACACACACATAAACACACACACACACACACACACACACAACAAGCACAAATCACGACACATAACAGGTAAGCCAATACCTCCACATACACACACTCCAGGTGCCGGACCCTGATTCCAGAACATGTCTGGAACCCGATCCAGGCAGCTGTGCTGACCTACGCTCAGGAGGAGGCAGAGCAGAGCTGCAGGATCTACGAGGAAGGTCAACTAGGCTTGACCTTCCACACATGTTTGCAGTTGGGGGTCAGTAATAAGGACATCATCATTATAGACTTGGCTACTTCGACTCTCTTGACCACAGCGACTTTGACCCCCTTACGTGCGATGACGTCAGTCGTCGTACTCAAGTGGGTTAAGTTGTCGTACTCAAGGTTGTCGTACTCAGGGGGTTAAGTCGTCGCACCCAGGGGGCTAAGTCGTCGTACTCAAGGTTGTCGTACTCAGGGGGTTAAGTCGTCGCACCCAGGGGGTTAAGTCGTCGTACTCATGTGGGTTAACTAGAGAGACGACACGAACGGTGTCATAAGACGTGTTCGTGTTTGACGATTTCACTCGTTAAGATTTTAAAGATGGTCGAAATGAACCCAGTCATAATTCTCTCACTGAACCATTTCATCCCCGGGCGGGTGATAAGCCAATTTTTTTGTACACTGCCCCCTTGACTCGCAGTTATTGGGAACTTATATACGTAATGAAAGAGGAGAAAAAAAAAAAAAAACTAAGAAAAGAACCATCAGGCCAGCTTCTAGTTTTCCCGCCAATATGTTACATGGCGACGACACCGGCTGGGGAACCCGGCGGCCGACCACCTCACGCTACTATCGACCTTGAGCCGCTGCGCTGCTGAGGTCATTATCCTCTCCCGCCCACCATCGTGATCTTTCCAGAACATTTTTCACCTGTATTTCCTTCCGTACAACTTTTTATACATGTCATTTTTCGTGAGTATATATAATAGAAGCTTTTGTATTTCTTAACGCGGGTACTCTCTCCTCTGCCACACTGTCTCTCTTTTCTTTTTTTTCTGTAATTCGCGTTTAGAAAATTTGAGATTCGTTGTGCCAGACTGGCCCTGTCTTCTTCGGGTGTCTATATAACAGGTTGTTAGTGTTTTGTTTAGAACTAGGGTTAATGTGGGTCAACATTGTTATCATCACTTCGGGGTGTGTCCGTGGCTCAGCAGCTTGGAGGAGCAGGTAAGGTCGGGAGTCATGGACGAGTGATAGGAACACCCGATTCACTGGTAATTACGAGGAGTGGTGTAGACAGGGTTAAGCCGAGGCACCCTCAGCCATCACACACACACACACACACACACACACACACACACACACACACACACACATCTTCTCAGACAATCTCTCTTCGCTCATCCTCTCGCTATATCCATACCATTTCAACACACCCTTCCCAGCCCTTGCCAAACGCACCCCTTTCTCACAGCGTCCTTTCGCACTGGACCAGCCACCCTCCTCCTCACGTCTCATACTGTTATCATGCATTTCATTTCTGAGATAGTCACGCCCTTGCTCGCTTTTGCATTTACGTGTCCACACACTGCCGTCGCGATGGCTATACCACCACACATACCCATCCTTGTTCTCACGCACTGTGACCCGACCCCTCCTTACACACACACACACACACACACACACACACACACACACACACACACACACACATGCGTGGGGAAGTGGGAAGGAGGGAAGGAGGGAGGGGAGGGAGTGGGTGGGAGGGGGAACATCCCAGTGTCTGTCCCGGCCAGCAAAACTAGCGTGACGTCACAGTGCCCCCCCCCCCCCAGACCTGCTGCTGACACCAGTATGACAAAGAGCTTACACCCTCCCCCCTTCCCCCTCCCTCATCCCTGCTTCTTGACACCACCCCACCCCTCCCTCCTCTTCCTTTCCCCTCTCTCAGACCACCCCCTTGCACGCCCACCTTCCCCCCCTCCTCCTGTACGTGACGTGTACGTGTTCACGACGCCCTGCAGACGAGTCGTCATCTGTCATCCTTATCTCTCCCTCAGTATTTAGCTCTTCTCTCTCTCTCTCTCTCTCTCTCTCTCTCTCTCTCTCTCTCTCTCTCTCTCTCTCTCTCTCTCTCTCTCTCTCTCTCTCTCTCTCTCTCTTCTTCTCGGTAACGTAGCGTCCCATCTACCTCGTGTGACAGCCATGGCACCAACTGTGTCACTCGTGCCACCACCAGTGCCACCACCAGTGCCACCAGCTGTGCCACCATCAGTGTCAGCGGCTGTGAGAACCATCAGGTAATTATCACGTCCTTTGCCAGTTCAGGAATAACAGTGTAACATATGCACGTGTTGTTTCACCTCCGTTCCTTTCTCTGTCGCATATTCCTGTAGGAGTCACCAGCTGCAGGACCTACCCGAGTATGGAGGGCCCCGCGCCCTCCAAGTCCCCCTTTTTGCTATAAGAGTTCCCACGTCTGTGTGTATTGAGATCTGTGCCAGTGTGAGGGAGCGTCATAGCCATATACCTGCCTGGTTGATGGCCAGGAGGGAGGCGTGAGGGGGCACAGGAGGAGGCCCTTCTACATAGCTATTTTGCCTCCGTCTATGTCGATTAGGAATTTATGACACTGGTACTGTCCTGCAGAAGGTCACCTCGTCATAGGCCACCAGGTTCTTCTGTTCTGTGGCTTTCCTCCCCTTGTCAACCTCCCCCCCCCCCCCCCCGCCCTACACCCTTAACGTGAATATCCCCCTCACCCCTTCTCCTCCAAACGCAGGAGCCTCCAACGGCCTCCTCAACCAACACCCATTGCCTCACTCCCTCCAAACGCTTACATCACACTCCCTCCCGACAGATCCTCCCTCCCCCATCACCCACAACCCTGCCTTCCCTCCCCTCACCACCCACAACCCTGCCTTCCCTCCCCTAACCACTCACACCCCTGCCTTCCCTCCTCTAACCACCCACAACCCTGGCTACCCTCCCCTCACCACCCACAACCCTGCCCTCCCTCCCCCACCACCCACTACCCTGCCTTCCCTCCTCTAACCACCCACAACCCTGCCCTCCCTCCCCCACCACCCACTACCCTGCCTTCCCTCCTCTAACCACCCACAACCCTGGCTTCCCTCCCCTCACCACCCACAACCCTGCCCTCCCTCCCCCACCACCCACAGCCCTGCCTTCCCTCCTCTAACCACCCACAACCCTACCTTCCCTCCCCTAACCACCTACACCCCTGCCTTCCCTCCTCTAACAACCCACAACCCTGGCTTCCCTCCCCTCACCACCCACAACCCTGGCTTCCCTCCCCTCACCACCCACACCCTGCCCTCCCACCCCAACCCACAACACAGCCCTGCCTTCCCTCCCCCACCACCCACTACCCTGCCTTCCCTCCTCTAACCAACCACAACCCTGGCTTCCCTCCCCTCACCACCCACAGCCCTGCCTTCCCTCCCTCACCACCCACAACCCTGCCTTCCCGCCTCTAACCACCCACAACCCTTCCCTCCCTCCCTCACCACCCACAACCCTGCCCTCCCTCCCTCACCACCCACAACCCTGCCTTCCCTCCCCCACCACCCACAGCCCTTCCCTCCTCTACCACCCACAACACTGCCCTGCCTTCCGTCCCCCACCACCCACAGCCCTGCCTTCCCTCCCTCACCACCCACAACCCCGCCTTCCCTTCCCCCCCCCCCCCTAGCCACCCACAACCCTGCCCTCCCTCCCCCACCCAACACTAAGATTTCACGGACCATTGGGTTGGGCGGCATGCGGCGGGCGGCCGCCCAATTAAGGGCAGTGTGAATCAGCCGCAGACATCGTTGTTCTGATTAAGCGACCGGCAGCCCTGGGGACCGGGCTACCCACGGACGAACGCACGCGCCCCATTTTTAATTCATCTTTCATTCTTCAGCAAGTGCAAGTGAAGGGAATGAGTTATGGGTGATGGGGGAGGGGTGGGGGAAGGGGTGGTAAGGGTGAGGAGGGGGGAGAACTCATGGGGGAAGGGGTGGGAAGAGTGAGGAAGGGGGGGGGAGAAATGTTGTACGGTGTAGTGAGAAGGAGGGGATGGAGGGAAGGGTATAGTGAAGGGTATAGTGACAGTGAGGAGGGAAGGGGGTGTGGTGATGGTAAGGAGGGAGTCAAGGGGGAGTGATTGTAAGGAGGGAGTCAATGGGGAGTGATTGTGAGGAGGGAGTCAAGGGGGTAGGGGTGATAGTGGGGAGGGGAAGGGGTGATGATTTTTTGAGGAGGGAGGCGAGTAAGAGAGGGAGTGATGGTGACCTGGAAGTACTTTAAAGAGACAGGAAGGGGAAGACCTGATGGTCTATGATCAGGTTATCTGCTGGAGGACAGTTATAGCATCCTATATTGATGATCTATATAGATGGAGACAGGATAGCAAAGCAGAAGGCTCCTCCCTACCCACCACTCCCTCTGGCTCATCACCCGACAGGAACGTAGATGTGTAAGAACGCCTACGTCTTATGGAGAGGGGTCCACTGACTGGGTACATTTTGTAGGAAAGGATGAATGAAAGGTATGACGTCATCTCTCTTCAATCCCTGGTCCGATAAGTTATGAACGGAGTTGACGTACGTGCACATTGCATCGTCTCTCTCTCTCGAACGGGCGCATCCACTGGTAGTGGATGTCATAATAAAGTAATTGTCTGGTCCGGACTTAAATGTGGGAGACGGAGAGATGGGTGTTGGTGAAGTATGGAAGGAGGAGGGTAGGAGCTGGGCGTGGGGTGGTGTTGGTGACGAAGATGTAGGATGGTGGGGGAGATGGTCGATGTTTATGATTGCTGCTTCTGTGATCTTAAAGGTGACAGATCATGATGTGGTGTTTGAAAAGGACACTGCGTTTTACAAATGCGACTTCCTTGGTGTCATAGTGTGTGTGTGTGTGTGTGTGTGTGTGTGTGTGTGTGTGTGTGTGTGGCTGTAAAACGACATTCAGTTCAAACCTTGAACGTTGAACTGGCATGTTGCTGGGAGTTGTCGTACTGCTATGTTTGTGGGGGGAAACCGGGTGCAACACTTAGCTCATCGAATATGGATTGAATCAGTTCTAAAAGATGTATATATGTGTTGATGCTGTTGGAGGCCCCCTCACTGGGGGAGGCTGAAGCGGGTCATAAAGTCGTGTTTGATGTATGATAAAGTCAGTAGATCACCTGCCCGGAAGGATGCGTCTGAGTGTTGAAGTTTATTGTTAGATCAAAATATGATTTGGAATGACGACTCTTGTAAACACACGCGACAGGGGCCCTTCAACACCGATAAAGAGAAATGGGAAGTAAGAAAGTTATATATATATATATATATATATATATATATATATATATATATATATATATATATATATATATATATATATACACTGGTGTGTGACTGAACTACGCACGCCAGTCACGTTAGAGAACTCCTTCCTTCGAGGGGAGTCCATCCTGCCCCTGCTGCTGAATGTAGCGCAGCCCTATGGGCTGCAGGAGCCCTTGGAAAATGAGTCCTTGGGGGTGATAGCAGACCCCTTTCTGAAGGGGGTTCTAGGGTGATTGTATATATATATATATATATATATATATATATATATATATAGATAGAGAGAGAGAGAGAGAGAGAGAGAGAGAGAGAGAGAGGTGCTGTGTGATACCCAACACGCCCCACCCTTCCTCCTGCTTGGCTTCGCCCCTCCTCTCCCTGTCTGGTCACGCCTCCTCCTCCTCCTCCTCCTCCTCCTCCTCTCCCCCCCACCCACCCACCCCTCCTGGCTGGCCCCTGACTCCACTCCCCCTTGTGTCCGGCGGCCACGCCTCCCCCTAGCCCATCCCCCGCCAAACTATGACTCCTGGAACTTGGCCACGCCCCTCACGCACCTGACCACATCCACATCCGCCAGGTCAGCCCCGCCCCCTATATCATGGACCCGCCCCTTTAGTCTATTCATACTCTTTCCTATTTAGTCAGGCCTCTTCTGATCTAGTCTAGCCACGCCTCAATCCATCTTAGTCCCACCCCTTCCATCATGCCCACGCCCTTTTCATCTTGGCCCCACCTTCGCCATCTTAGCCACGCCCCCTCCATCCTAGCCTCCCACCCCTCCCTCCAGTATAGTCACGCCCCTCCATCTTGGGCCCCCGCCCCAATCCTGACCCCTCCCCCCCTCCATCCTAGTCACGCCTCCTCTGGAGTAGCCACGCCCCCACCATCCTGACCAGGCCTTCCTGTAGTCTGTCTGCGTCCATTCCCCCCATCCCCTCCTCCCATCCCTTCCTGCTACCCCCCCCTCGCCATCTAGTTACGACCTTCCTTCTTCCCCCCCACCCCCGTAACCCTACTTCCTCCTTCAGCGTAGCCACGCCCCTAGACAGTGCCAGATGATGCGAGAAGAAGCCAGGAAGGAAAACATCAGAGTGGCACTGCTGTCATCAGCGTGTGTATGTGTGTGTGTGTGTGTGTGTGTGTGTGTGTGTGTGTGTGTGTGTGTGTCTGTGTGTGGTGTGGGGGGCAGGGAGGAGGGGTAATGACCAGTCTCTGATCGTGTCTTGGGATCCGTTTTTCCTCTTTTACATAATCAGCGTCTGTTCCTCAGTGTCTGTGGCCGCCCACCTGGGTCACTATATCCATAGCTCAGTACGTAGTCCTGGCTCAGTATATTCATAGCTCAGTATATAGTCGTGGCTCAGTATACGATCGTAGCTCAGTATGTAGACGTGGCTCAGTATACGATCCTAGCTCAGTATATCAATAGCTCAGTATATAGACGTGTCTCAATATAGTTGTGGCTATGCTCAACATCTATCGATTGCGCCGCTACCAAGCTTAATCTTTCCCAAAGGTATATATATATATATATATATATATATATATATATATATATATATATATATATATATATATATATATATATATATATATCCCTGGGGATAGGGGAGAAAGAATACTTCCCATGTATTCCCTGCGTGTCGTAGAAGGCGACTAAAAGGGGAGGGAGCGGGGGGCTGGAAATCCTCCCCTCTTGGTTTTTTTTTTGTTTTTTTTAAACTTTCCAAAAAAGAAGGAACAGAGAAGGGAGCCAGGTGAGGATATTTCCTCAGACGCCCAGTCCTCTGTTCTTAACGCTACCTTGCTAATGCGGGAAATGGCGAATAGTTTGAAAGAAAAAATGGATATATATATATATATATATATATATATATATATATATATATATATATATATATATAGTAAACAAAAAATGTCGTGAGGGAATAATAATCTTATGCACTGTGCCGGTCGGGCCCCTCACCGGCAATATGGACCATTTTCCTGCTCATCTCGGTAGAAAAGTCGACCTTCTTGTCCTCTTCCCCCCTCCCCCCCAGCTAGGTATTAGAGCGGGAGGGCGGGGGGGGGGGTGTGAGGGGGGGGAAGGGAGGGAAGAGGAGGAGGAGGTGGAGAAGGAGGAGGAAGGGGGGGAGGGTGTGAAGACAGCAGGAGGGAGGGAAGGAGGGAGGAGGGAGGGGCAAAATGGAACCTTCAATATTTTGTGGTTCAATAAATAATGTCGTAAATTATGCCCAGACTTCTCCTTCTTTTGTCCTCTGGTGCTGGAGATGATGGAGGTAAGGGGGAGGAAGGGAGGTGGTGGTGGAGGTGGTGGTGGTGATGATGACGGGCCATGATGATGGTGATAGTGGAGGCTGGGCAAGCGGATGCAAATGGCGTCTGTGGTTGACATAGACGCATCGCATCTACACACTCCTCCCAGCCCGCCCGCTCTCTCTCTCTCTCTCTCTCTCTCTCTCTCTCTCTCTCTCTCTCTCTCTCTCTCTCTCTCTCACACACACACACACGGACATACATACACACACACACTCTCTCTCTATCTATCTATCTCGCTCATGCACACTCATCTCTCTCTCTCTCTCTCTCTCTCTCTCTCTCTCTCTCTCTCTCTCTCTCTCTCTCTCTCTCTCTCTCTCTCTCTCTCTCTCTCCAGCGTTGGTGGAGTCTCTCTCCCCCGACCCGGACGGACCCCACACTGCTCCAACACCTAGGTCGTGTTGGCGAAAGAGGGGGAGAGGGAATGCCGTTGGTGACGCCTGGGTCGTGTTGGAGAAAGAGGCCGTTTGGTGGAGAGCGTTTCTCCCTCAGCTCAACCCCGACGTGGTCGTTTCCCCTCGATCACCGGGGCGGCTGGTGGCGCCTACGTCTGACGTAGCCACGTCGTGTTCAGTGGTCGTACCGTCGTGCTCAAGGTTCGTACCGTCGTGTTCCCGGAGGTGCTACACAGCTGCCCCAGGATGTAAGGCATGTGTACGTGTAGGAAGAGAGGAAAGTGATTGGTTCTCAGTGAATGTAGGTTTGCGGCAGGGGTGTGTGATGTCTCCATGGTTGTTTAATTTGTTTATGGATGGGGTTGTAAGGGAGGTAAATGCAAGAGTCCTGGAAAGAGGGGCAAGTATGAAGTCTGTTGGGGATGAGAGAGCTTGGGAAGTGAGTCAGTTGTTGTTCGCTGATGATACAGCGCTGGTGGCTGATTCATGTGAGAAACTGCAGAAGCTGGTGACTGAGTTTGGTAAAGTGTGTGGAAGAAGAAAGTTGAGAGTAAATGTGAATAAGAGCAAGGTTATTAGGTACAGTAGGGTTGAGGGTCAAGTCAATTGGGAGGTGAGTTTGAATGGAGAAAAACTGGAGGAAGTGAAGTGTTTTAGATATTTGGGAGTGGATCTGTCAGCTGATGGAACCATGGAAGCGGAAGTGGATCATAGGGTGGGGGAGGGGGCGAAAATTTTGGGAGCCTTGAAAAATGTGTGGAAGTCGAGAACATTATCTCGGAAAGCAAAAATGGGTATGTTTGAGGGAATAGTGGTTCCAACAATGTTGTATGGTTGCGAGGCGTGGGCTATGGATAGAGATGTGCGCAGGAGGATGGATGTGCTGGAAATGAGATGTTTGAGGACAATGTGTGGTGTGAGGTGGTTTGATCGAGTAAGTAACGTAAGGGTGAGAGAGATGTGTGGAAATAAAAAGAGCGTGGTTGAGAGAGCAGAAGAGGGTGTTTTGAAATGGTTTGGGCACATGGAGAGAATGAGTGAGGAGAGATTGACCAAGAGGATATATGTGTCGGAGGTGGAGGGAACGAGGAGAAGAGGGAGACCAAATTGGAGGTGGAAAGATGGAGTGAAAAAGATTTTGTGTGATCGGGGCCTGAACATGCAGGAGGGTGAAAGGAGGGCAAGAAATAGAGTGAATTGGAGTCATGTGGTATACAGGGGTTGACGTGCTGTCAGTGGATTGAAGCAAGGCATGTGAAGCGTCTGGGGTAAACCATGGAAAGCTGTGTAGGTATGTATATTTGCGTGTGTGGACGTGTGTATGTACATGTGTATGGGGGGGGGGGTTGGGCCATTTCTTTCGTCTGTTTCCTTGCGCTACCTCGCAAACGCGGGAGACAGCGACAAAGTATAAAAAAAAAAAAAAAAAAAAAAAAATATATATATATATATATATATATATATATATATATTAGCCCTTGCTTTTGGTGCCTGCGTTGTGCCCGTGCAGGAAGGGCGAGCACGTAATGAGATAATTAAGGACTTCGGTACATTGGGCCGGGGGCTTGTGAGGAGGCAGTAAAGATATATCACAGCTGATATACCGACGTTGGTATAACTCAAGTGATATACTGGCGTGGGTCTAACCACCCTCCTCCTCCTCCTCCTCCTCCTCCTCCTCCTCCTCCTCCTCTTCTTCCTCCTTTTCCGGTGGTAGGCAAGGGGGCTCCTACTCCCGCCCCTCATAACGTGGATGGTATAGAGTGCCATCGTAACAGGGTCGTGTTTTTGCCCCGGTGACGTAGGTGGTGTTAGCCCCGGTGACGTAGATGGTGTTTAGCCCCTGTGACGTAAGTTGTCTTTAGCCCCTGTGACGTAGGTGTTGTTAGCCCTGGTGACGTAGGTGGTGTTTAGCCCCGGTGACGTAGGTGGTGTTAGCCCCGGTGACGTAGGTGGTGTTTAGCTCGTGTGAGGTAGAGTTCCGGTGTCACATGTGGCAGACCGCGTTGATGGCGTCAGCCCAGGTGTCACACGTGACAGGGGGGGGTAAGTGTTACAGATGTGTGTGTGTGTGTGTGTGTGTGTGTGTGTGTGTGTGTGTGTGTGTGTGTGTGTCACTCTGGCCATGATGAACACTTCGCACTGATCCCTCGGGGCAAGTTGACGTCCTCTCGGTCTGTGTTGGGGAGGGAAAGCATCGGTTTCCTCGTGAAACAGGAATGGAAGTCGAAAGCCTATGCAGCCCTTGGATCAAGGCTGGGGTCTGTGGTGTGTGTGGTGGCCTCCGCCTCCGCCTCCGCCATGTGTATTGTCCCCACTACCGTGACGCCTTTAACCCCACAGTCCATAAAATGAGGGGCCCGCCGTGTCCATCGGTAACGCCTGGAGAATGAGAGGTCAGACCTGGCGTCGGGTGGGGGTGGTCACGGTGGGCGGCCGCCAGGTGCCTTGGAGATCAGCCGGGGACGAAGGGCGTCGTCGAGATCCTCTCAGACACGCTCAGGCCACCCAGGCTCGCAGGCAGGCCTCCCTCGGAGGGCGAGACTCGATCTCAGGGGGAAAGGTTCGATCTCAGATGGAGAGATCCGATCACGTATAGTGAGACTCGATTTCAGATGGTAGAGATCCAGTCTGAGATGGAGAGACTCGATCTCAGGGGGGGGGGAAGATTCGATCTCAGATGGAGAGATCCGATCGCGTATAGTGAGACTCGATTTCAGATGGTAGAGATCCAGTCTGAGATGGAGAGACTCGATCTCAGGGGGGGGAAGATTCGATCTCAGATGGAGAGATCCGATCGCGTATAGTGAGACTCGATCTCAGATGGAGAGAGCCGCCGATCTCACAGGGTGAGGCTCAGTCTCACAGAGCGTATAGCGTACTAGACACTATACTTTGAGTATGGTGATAATCAGTAAATATGCCTTTTCAGATGTGATAATGTAATGCGCACAGTCTTTATTTATTTATTTGTTTATTTATTTATGTACTTTTCACATTATAGTTTGAGAGATAAAGCTTTTCGTAAAGGTGTGCCTTAGGCGGGGAGGGAGAGAGTCAGGTCTATCGCTACATGTCTGTTGCTTCTTCAGGCACGTTGAAGGTTGATGTCATAGTGGGAGGAGATCTTCTTGCACCGAGGGAAGCCTGGGACAAGAGTAGTAAGTGCAACTGGGAGTTCGTAAGGGCTCTGTTGGATATGACGGGCAACAGCTGAGGTGATGACGGAAGGCAGTGACTGTAAATCTGTCTGTGTACACAGCATCGGCCCCGTAAACAAGCGCCAAACTCAAGCAGTTCTCCTTGTAGACAGGCGCCAGAATGAAGATGGCGTCCATTGATGCGTACTCTGAACTACCCTTATTAAAGATAAGCTTAGTGTGCATGTGGGTAAAGCTCGGTCGCTGCCGCTCCCACCAGCTTGGGAGGTTAGGTCGGCACTGCTGATACGACTTGACCTCCTGAGTGGCCAGCTGTGACCCACCAGAGTCCCCCAGTCAGGCTCAGCACCAGAGGCATCGAGGAGGGACGAGTAGCACTGCTGAAGGACCTTTTATTTTTGCACTGCAGGACTGTAAGGACTGTAAGGATACTCGTGAGATCGCCCGTTGTATGAGGAACCACTGCTTGTTCCGCCGTTCGTGTGGTCCGTTCCGGAACGGTCCCTGTTCCTGAGATGACGATCGTCTGATTCGACACATTTCCATCGTCAGTGAACTGATGTATAGCGACGGTCCTCCTCCTCGGTCTGATCCCCACGCCCTACCTCGTTTAAACCCCCCGACGCCCTCCTGGTCTTGACACCCACGCCCGCAGGGTCTAATCCTCAAGCCCCACCCGATTTTGACCACCACGCCCACTTCCTCTGGCTCCCACGCCCACTCAACTCCCGCCAAAATATCCCCAGCACCCGTGAGACCCGCCCTTCCCTTATTGGTTGTCAAGAGCCACTTGAGGGCCATTTTTTAATCGTGTGTCGCAAGCTGAGGCCGGGCGGGTGAAGAATGGTGGAGGGAGGAGAAGTTTACTGCTCCTTATTATATGAGGGCAAGGGGGCCGCCCGCCCGCCCGACCCCGACCCCCTGACGTCTTTATCCCCGACACTCTCACGTCCCCATCCGGTCCCCGTCCGCACCCCGGGTCCTCCTCGATACCCGACGGCCGGGATGCGGAGGCGTTCGACCGGCGCGCCGTGGAGGCCACTCGTTGAACCGCCTGACCACCGCCAGTGACGTGGGTTACCTCAGTCCTTACCTGTTATAAGGGGAAGTGCCCCTTGACATGTATACACTGAGAGTCCCCTTCATATGCAGTCACTATTATTGTTGTTATTATCATTAGTAGTAGCAATAGCAGTGGTAGTAGTAGTAGTAGTGGTAGTAGTAGTAGTAGTAGTAGTAGTAGTAGTAGTAGTAGTAGTAGTAGTAGTAGTAGTAAAAGTATTAGTATTAGTGGTAATGGTAGTAGTATATTAGTAGTAGTAGTATTGTTTTTGTTGCTATTTCTGTAGTTGGAAATGTAGATGTCCATTTACGAAGCTCTTGCAGCTCCGAGGCTTCACTTCACGCAGGAGCCGGGTAATCTTAGACTCCTTTGGAGCGAGAAGGTCCTCCTGGAAAAGACTGGACTCCAGTGATACAGCCTTGACGAAAGTGACCTCCCGCTCGCTGTGTACCCTCCTGTAGACTGAGTCTAGTAACATCTTCCATATACACGGACTTGTGTACTTTTTGGTGTTACGGGGAGAGTCTTACACCCGTGTTGCCCCGTCTCTTTACCTTTGTATATATATATATATATATATATATATATATATATATAATATAATATATATACCATGTCTTAACCTTATGTACGTACACACATACACGAATCCTGGGGAAGAATGAACACCTGGGTCGGCTTAAAGCCTGTCGCTGCCCTCTCCGGAACTCGAACCCGTGTCCGTGCGATTGTTGGGTCGCATTGCGTACGTATGACTATCTGATTTCTATTTGTGCTATATGAGGGGAGGGAGGTCTACACTCATAGGAGCCTCCCAGCTCTTAAAGCTGTCTGCTGTCACACACAGCTTCTCTTCGTTCACCTGCCGTAGAATATAAAGGTCTGTCCACCTCTTAAACTTCTGCTGCTGTTGGACTCTGGCAAGGGCGCTCCTCCGTTTCCTTCGGCTGCTCTAGAACACTGGGGGAAGCCGTTCACCTTGCAGCTGAAGGAAGCAGTACTTGCTGCTGCAGGGTACTTAGGAAAAGTCTTCGTCCAGCTGCAGTAGAAATCCTAGAGGAACCGTTTATCTGTGTACAGCTGCAGAAGACCCAGGGATACTGCTCCTCCAGCTGCTGGAGAACACCAAGGGAAGCTGTTCCTCCAGCCTTGCTGTGGAAGACCTTAGTGAATCCTTCCTTCATCTCCTACGGGAGAGAGAGAGAGAGAGAGAGAGAGAGAGAGAGAGAGAGAGAGAGAGAGAGAGAGAGAGAGAGGATCTCCCTCCTGGCCTCTCCGTCCCGCAGCAGGAGCGGCAGCAGGAGGCTTGAGAGCCTCACTACCAATCACCCCACTCCGGTTATGGCCACTCTATTGGCCCTCCAGCTCACATATGAATTTCACAGGGACGGACATTTTCCTCTTATCGTCCCCCTAATGTGAAAATTATACAGGAAAGTAAGCTAACACAGGCTCCCGGACTGGGACAATGGTTCCTTCGCGGGCGCCGCCGTTTTCTTTCGCGCGCTTTCCAGACCGTTCGCCTTCGGCCGGAGGCTCGCGCCTCCTTATTCCAGCCCCTTTTTCTTTCGCCGGGTGGCCGCGGCGTGAGCGAAACTCTTTGGGGGGACTTTATGATGTGGGAGTCATAAGTCTTGGAGAAGCTGGACGCGGCCTGGACCAGTGTTGAACACCGGCACAAGTCTCCTTCGTGGATGTTGACATGATGCACAAAATGGACACCGCTGATGAACATTTTCTCCAGAGCCGGTCCTCCTCCTCCTCCACCTCCTCCTCGTCGTCGTTGTCGTCTTCGTCGCCCGCAATGGGTTTTTTTGGGGGGACTTTTTTGTCGTTGATTTTTTTTTTTCTCTCTCTCTCTCTCGTCGTGTTGTCGTCTCGGGGAGTTTCTGGCTCGCTGTTGTAGTATGGATGGTCTTTCTTGTACCGTACCTCCTCCAGGCCTCATCATATTCCACACGAAATCTTGTCTTGCGGAGAGGGAGAGGGGGATAGAGATATATATTTTCACCCCCCTTCTCCTATCTGGTATGTTTCTTTCGAATTTTGTTTTATGGTCGTGAGCTCCCATGTTTTCCATCTGGGTTTGTTCCTCGTCCCCCCGCTTTTTCACTTCACGTTCGTCTTAATCATTACCTCCTCCATCACAGACCAAGTAGTTTTGGTCCACTTTCGTGTGGTCATCCATTACTTTCGTGTACAGTCTGACTTCCTCAGGTCACGTTCTTGTTCCCTGGTTTTGTCCTCACGCGATTCGCTCAGTCGTTTGGCGAAGACACATCTTTCACTCGTTGCTATTGTCTCTCTCCGTTACGTCGTCCCTCGTCTCCTTGTATCTCTTCACGTTGTCTCACACTTTCCTCCCCTCTCTCTCTCTCTCCCCGTGCAGACAGTACCTGCAGCAGAGTTCCTTAACTTGCCCTTGCCAGATCCATAACTTCAATTTTTTTTCTTCAGATATTCATCCTTTGCCCCTTCCCATCCGTTCCCCATGGGTTCTCTTTTCCACCTATGACTTGTTCCATGATCAGTTCTTGCCTGCCACTCCTGAACAACCCACCCACCCACGTCAGCCGACCCTCCGGGGTTTTCGTCTGTGTCTTCGTCGAGTCTACCCTGTTCCACCATTCGTAGCACTTGGGTCCTGTTCCTATGTTCCATTATGACTATTCTCTGACCTTCCATCCCCACAGGATACCCCCATGCGTCTGTCACGTTGGCTGTTATGTCTTCTCGTCTTCTCCCTCCTTCCTTCATTCCTTCATTCTTCTCCTTGAAATCTTTAAGTCCCCCCTCCCAAGTCTTTTGCTCATATTTTGTCTTCCTTATGCTTTCGTTTCCATGTTTCACCATCCCTCCCGTATTTTTTTTTTTATTCCTTCCCCCATTATCCCCATTGCTCTACCCGTTCCCCCATTGGTGATCCACCCATTTTCTCCCCATCCACACCATTGAGAAATCCTTTACCTCAGCTTCCCATTTTCCCATCTCTCCCCAATTTGTTTACCTCCCCCATCTTTACTACTTCCTCTCCCTTTTAACCTCTCCCACCTCACCTTCCCGCTTTCCTCTCACACCTTATTTCGGGTGTCTGAAAGGGTCTCTTCCTCAGGACCTGTTCCAGATGGGTGCCTCAGTAATACACGCGTCTGGCACTGGGTCATGCCTTGCCTCCAGTCCTGTGTACTGTGCATTGTTTGTACTGTGCACTGCGCAGTATCGGTGCTGTGCTGTGTCGTTACGTCATGTGGAGTACTGGCGATGATGGAGGTGGGTGGGTACGTGGTCGCCCACCACACTTGATATATGGCGCTGCACGGGACTGGTGATGGTGCACAGTGACCCCCAGGGATCATCCGTCGTCATGGCCTTGGAACATAACATTATCATTGTTGCTTGCAGTAACAGAGGCCCCTGGTGGTTGTGGTGCCCAGTATGGGAGCTGTGTGCACAGGACGGATTAGTGTTGTGTGTGTGTGTGTGTGTGTGTGTGTGTGTGTGTGTGTGTGTGACTACGCATAGTTAAGGAAGAGTGGTTACGATGCACGGCACTGGTCGCAAGGGACGGAGCCACCAGTGGTATGACAGCGTCACCTGAACCTGTGCTTGTGACGGGTTCCTTCACGCGGGTCAGCCCTGACTCTCACGTCGCAGCACATCGCTCAGGAACATTACAAAAAAAAAAAACAATGCTGGGAAAACTTACGAGACATTGTTATAGAAAAAAAGAAAAAAAGATGTTTTCTCGATAGAAGAATACGCAAGGGTTCGACATCGCAAGATTGTGGATGTGTCGGAGGGAATTGAGGGGGGAGGAGGGGCTGTAAACACCTGACCTACTCTCCCAGGGATGTGGTGGAACTGAGTTAAGGACGATAGATAGACAGATGGATGAAGACCTGGGGGATGGATGGCCCCCTCCTCACTCCTCTGTGGGAACATCTTGCCAAGCAGGAAGACGAAATATATATCTCTCAGGTAGTAGCAGGTACAAGCGACCGTGTTGCTCCTATTTTATCGCCGTGTAGACACGGCGCGAAGCGCTTGAAGCCCCACGCCCGGCGCGGTGGAACGCACGGAAGACGAGCCGTGAAAGCTTGCTACGTGAAGCGAGACGGAGAGATAAAAGTGAGTCGCAGTATCTCGGCCACGTAAGGTGGGGGATCAGAAGGTGGGAGAGGAGCCAGGGGGGAGGGGGTGCGGGCGGAGGGTGGAAAACACAGGCGATGATAATGAGGCGCCCTCCCTCACTCACTCACTCACTCACTCACTCACTCACTCAATCACTCACTCACTCACTCAGTCACCTACTCACTCACTCACTCACTCACTCACTCACTCACTCACTCACGCACTCACTCACTCACTCACTCACTCACTCACTCACTCACTCACTCACTCACACACACACACACACACACACACACACACACACACACACACACACACACACACACACACACACACACACGAGATACACAATGCGTGGGGGAGCGGGTAGATGGAGGGCGGTGGAGGGGGATCATCTCTGGCCCTGTCATGAATCATAAACGTTCATATAAGTTTCCCGGCCACACAAGGCACAGACAAAGGAGAGGAAGAGGTCCGCGGTGCCAGGGGTATAAGTGAGGGCAACAGGGTTACCCGGGGCATCGCTTGTACGACAACCCTGGCGACCACGGAACACGGCGCCGGGGTCACGAACGACGTGTAGCGACACCGTCCGCCCCTCATCCGACGCCCTGTTAACATTACCATATTTTCTTTATTCAAAGTTCGGGTTTCCATTAACATTTCCCGCGTGAAGCCCCGACGCCCCGATGGTGGTACTTCCCCCCTCCCCTCCCCCTTCTTCTTCCCCCCCTCCCCTTCCTCCTCCCCCTGCTCCCATCCCCCTAGCGTCTTAGATGTGTAGATGTCTGGCCTATTGGGTCTACACCCCCTCCTACACCCCTCCTCCCCCTTCCTCCTCCCCCCCATGCAACGGAGGAGAAACAAGAGGTGTGAAATCTAGACTCACGCCCCGGCTTCGATACCCCGTGGAAAAGGGGGAGTTTAACGATGCCGGCCGCCGTGTTGGACACGGACAACACGGCGGCCGGCGGTGAGGAGCGGACCCAAAAGGCCGGCCGTGTGTGTGTGTGTGTGTGTGTGTGTGTGTGTGTGTGTGTGTGTGTGTGTGTGTTATCGGGGAGACCAGAGTGTGTGTGTGTGTGTGTGTGTGTGTGTGTGTGTGTAATACGAGACAACGCGTTCCGGACGAGTCTATTTACCGGGTCATGAGAAGTGGTGGGTGGGTGATTCGATCGACCCGACTTCTAACACGTTAGTTGACTTGGTCCTGGTACACACACACACACACACACACAGTCGAATAATGATAATAATGATAATAGTAATAATGATAATAATGATAATAATAATAATAGTGATAATAATGATAATGATAATAATAATAATGATAATGATAATAATAATGATAATAATAATGATAATAATAATGATAATAATAATAATAATGATAATAATAATAATGATGATAATAATAGCATTTATGGATCTGGAGAAGGCATATGATAGAGTTGATAGAGATGCTCTGTGGAAGGTATTAAGAGTATATGGTGTGAGAGGCAAGTTGCTGGAAGTAGTGAAAAGTTTATGTCGAGGATGTAAGGCATGGGTGCGAGTAGGAAGAGAGGAAAGTGATTGGTTCCCAGTGAATGTCGGTTTGCGGCAGGGGTGCGTGATGTCTCCAAGGTTGTTTAATTTGTTTATTGATGGGGTTGTTAGGGAGGTGAATGTAAGAGTTTTGGAGACAGGGTTTCGGAAGTGAGTCTGTTGTTGTTTGCTGATGATACAGCGCTGGTGGCTGATTCGGGTGAGAAACTGCAGAAGCTGGTGACTGAGTTTAGTAAAGTGTGTGAAAGAAGAAAGCTGAGAGTAAATGCAAATAAGAGGAAGGTTATTAGGTACAGTAGGGTTGAGGTACAAGTCAATTGGGAGGTAAGTTTGAATGGAGAAAAACTGGAGGAAGTGAAGTGTTTTAGATATCTAGGAGTGGATTTAACAGCGGATGGAACCATGGAAGCGGAAGTGAGTCACAGGATGGGGGAGGGGGCGAAGGTTCTGGGAGCGTTGAAGAATGTGTGGAAGGAGAAAAAATTATCTCGGAAAGCAGAAATGGGTATGTTTGAAGGAATAGTGGTTCCAACAATGTTATCTGGTTGCGAGGCGTGGGCTATAGATAGGGTTGTGTGGAGGAGGGTGGATATGTTGGAAATGAGATGTTTGAGGACAATATGTGGTGTGAGGTGGTTTGATGGAGTAAGTAATGAAAGGATAGGAGAGATGTGTGGTAATAAAGAGAGTGTGGTTGAGAGAGCCAGAGGTGGAGGGAACGAGAAGTGGGAGACCAAATTGGAGGTGGAAGGATGGAGTGAAAAAGCTTTTGAACGATCGGGGCTTGAACATGCAGGAGGGTGAAAGACGTGCAAGGAATAGAGTGAATTGGAATGATGTGGTATACCGGGGTCGACGTGTTGTCAGTGGATTGAACCAGGGCATGTGAAGTGTCTGGGTTAAACCATGGAAAGTTTTGTGGGGCCAAGATATGGAAAGGGAGCTGTGGTTTCGGTGCATTACACATGACAGCTACAGACTGAGTGTGAATGAATGTGGCCTTTGTTGTCTTTTCCTGGCGCTACCTCGCGCGCGTGCTGGGGGAAGGGGTGCCATTTCATGTGTGGCCGGGTGGCGACGAGAATGGCTGAAGGCAGCAAGTATGAATATGTACATGTGTACATATGTATTTGTCTGTGTATGGATATTTATGTATACGTTGAAATGTATAGGTATGTATATGTGCGTGTGTGTGCGTGTATGTATATACATCTGTATGTGGGTGGGTTGGGCCATTCTTTCGTCTTTTTCCTTGCGCTACCTCGCTAACGCGGGAGACAGCGACAAAGTGTAATAAATAGATATAAATGATAATGATAATGATAATAATGTTTGCATATTGAGTTACCTCACCAGATGTGGACCTTGAAGTCCTACGTGGTTTGGCCTGGTGACTCTCCAAGCACCGAACACACTCTCTCTCTCTCTCTCTCTCTCTCTCTCTCTCTCTCTCTCTCTCTCTCTCTCTCTCTCTCTCTCTCTCTCTCTCTCTCTCTCCAAGCCTCTTCCGCTTCTTCTCCCCCCCCTCCTCCCTTCCCTCCCTCCCTCCCTAAGGGTTCGTACCCAGACACCCAGTTCGGGGTTTTATATTTTCTCTCTCTCTCTCTACAACTCTGAGGAGAGGAGGGAGGGGAGATTGGGTAGGGGGGTTGTATAAGAAGTAGAGTACCCATAAATATTTTTTTATGAACTCGCCGCCGTAGTAGTAGTAGTAGTAGTAGTAACTTGCGATGAAGTTTACGACGCGCGGCCTGGCCAATCTGGCTACACTTGTGCCCCTACCCCGGGGCGGAGCTCCCTCTCGTTCATATGGGGGGATAACTTGGTGTGGATCATGGTGGCGAATTGTTCTTTCGCGTGTTCGTCACACGGCACCTTACTCCCTCCTCCGCGGCTCTGGTGCACGTCCTTCCCTCCATCATTCTCAACGAGCCTCTCGGGTTAGTTCCTTGTGGCTGCTCTCTGGTTGAGGGGGCTGCCCGGTCACGCCAGCACGCGGGAGGGGAGGGAGACGAGTGTTGGAGGGTCGGGAGACGAGTGTTGGAGGGTTGGGAGACAGAGTGTTGGAGGGAGGGGTGGAGGGAAGTACTGGGGGTGAAAGTGGTGCAGGGAGGTAGGGACACAGAAATGGAGGGAGACGACGGTGGGTGAGCGACACGGTGCGACACAGTGGTGGACAGAGAGGGGAGTGATGGAGGGAGAGAGGGAGACAGCGGCGGAGAGAGGGAGTGACAGTGTAAGCGAGGGAGGGGGCGAGTGGTGCTTGTGCAGCCACCGACCCAACAAGAGGCCTTCGCGCTCTCTAGTAATTGAAGTTTTGTGGGAGTATTTGGTCAGACTGGACAGTCGCTGGCCGAGGCGGGCACCCATGTTGACACAGACCGTAGCCCGCCCGCCCCTCCCTCCCCACACACACACACACACACACACCGGCCATATTGCCTCCCCCGAGGTGTGTCTGCCACACCGGCAACATAAAGTTACACTCGCCCGAGTCTTGACCGGGGATTTACGAGGCCGCTGAAGGGTGTCGTCCCGGCTCTCTTGTCTTTGGCCTTCAACTTGGTCCTTCCCCGAAGATGGCGCTTTCCTTCCGTTGCCATTATATCCATTTTATGTCCTGTGATGATAAAGGAGGAAGAGGAGGAGATTTGCTTTCTCATTTGGATGACCTTATTTCTCGTATGACTTTCGATTATCTCTCATACACGTCTTTATTCTTTTCTCTCACTTGTCCGTTGTCTCAAACTGCGTCTCACCACTTTTTCTTCATTTTTCACCATATTCACGAATTCACTCTGTTCAAAGGGACTATCTGCCTTTTCATTGTTTTTTTTTCTTGGCGTGTTTTTTACATCTTGTATTACTTAATTCTTGGTTTGTTAGTGTCTTCTTTATTTCTGTCTAAGACAACTTTTTATTCATCTCTTGTATCTTTTTAAATTAGTTTTTTCTTGTGTCTTGATCCATTTTCTTGTCTTTCTCCTCAGTTCGCCTCTCTGACGTCTCCTGTATTCCTTCATTTACTCATCCCATTCCTTAATTATTCGTCTCTCTTCCTTACTCATCTCCATCTCCTCAGAGCTCCTGTCCCTTCCGCTTACCCATCAATTACCTTACCTCAGAATGCCTCGTCTCACTCACTCACTTATCCCGTTACTCACCTCAGAATACCTCTTCTTTCTCACTCACTCATCCCATTACTCAACTCCCATATATATATATATATATATATATATATATATATATATATATATATATATATATATATATATATATATATATATATATATATATATCTTTTCCCATGACTGTCAGCCAGTGTTCGTCTCTCCATCGTGTGACTCGCCTGTCCCCCGTCCTCTCGTATACCAGCAAATCTGACCCTTTTCCCACATAGCCCATCCATCCCGTCGTGGCAGACGTACACTCCTTGCTCCCATCGTCTCTCTCTCTCTCTCTCTCTCTCTCTCTCTCTCTCTCTCTCTCTCTCTCTCTCTCTCTCTCTCTCTCTCTCTCTCTCTCTCTCTCTCTCTCTCTCTCCTTTTACATCCCTTCCTCCTCTTTCTACTCCTTTATCCTTCCCGTCCACTTATCTCCTCTTTGTTCTTGGCATACGCTATTGCCTCTCCTTCGTCCTCCTCCTCCCACACACACACACACACACACACACACACACCCCTCCCTTCCCCCCACCGTCTCCACGTCGCCCGGCCGTCCGTCTCCCGCAGCAAGATGGTGTGTGTGTGTGTGTGTGTGTGTGTGTGTGTGTGTGTCTGGTGGGAGGAGGAGGGGTTGCTATTTGCCCAGCTCGCGCAAGACTTCACCTCGCGAGCGGACACACGGGGGAATCACACCACGAGCCCTGGGAGGGCAACTGACCACGGACCAAGACATCCACACACTTGACGACGCCGCCGCTACTTGGCCAGGGACTCCTCCTCCTCCTCCTCCCTCCCTGCCTCCCTCCTTGACGTCCGTGGCTGGTGGGGGAGGAGAGGGTTTTTTAGAGTCTTGTCTGGTTTTTCTGATTTCCTTCTTGGGTTTACTTCGTTTTTTTGTATATTTTATTTGATGATGCACGGTTTGCAGTCCTTTCTCTTCATCCTGTTTTACTCTGTATCGGCAATATATTATTGCTGGACAGATGCGCTTACGCTTCTTTGCCCTTCGTCTGTAGCCATGGGAAGAAGGGGCACATGCCAGGGGCCACCGCTGCACAGATCCCTGACAACAACAACGGCATCGGCGGATCCTTGATCCCGTTGCCTGAACACCGTGACCGCAGTGGTGTTTGGCCGCATGGGGGAGGGACCATCTGAGGACGTCAGCGGACGCGCCGCCCGGACCCCGCCGAACAACAAACACGGCAGCCACAACGCGCGCACGATCCATCATCATCCCAACGTGTTGGTCGTCGGTCATCATCGCAAGTTGGAACCAAACGTCATGAGCTTTAAGCTCACCGCTTGTCGCTGGGGCGTTCGGGAGCGTTTCGCTGCGGAGCGGACCCAGCCCCTCGCGCCTTCCTGGAGGTGGGGGATGTCCGCCGCTGCCGCCTGGAACCTGGTGGGAATCCTTTCCCGATCTCTTGCGTCCAGGCAGCCGATCCAGCGAAAGTGCCTCTGGTTTCTGCCTGCCTGCCGCTGACGTCTTCCAGCACGGAGAGTAGAGCGACGTGACCAGCGAGAGAGAGAGAGAGAGAGAGAGAGAGAGAGAGAGAGAGAGAGAGAGAGAGAGAGAGAGAGAGAGAGAGAAGGGGGGAGGTGGTGGGGTGTTGGGGTGGGTCACCATCGTGCGGACAATATGGCGGTGGTGATTACAGCGCCATCTCCCCTCATAATCTCAAGGTAAACAGAGGGAAAGCGCGGGAAGCCGTGGGGAAAGGGCGGGGGGGAAACAGGGTGTGAGTGTCGGCAACGCGACCTGTCTTGTTCGCCATGGGTCTTGGTGGCATGTATTGCCGCGCCCGTCTACCGCTGACGGCGTACATGCCAAGGGGGTTTTGCCCAGTGCTGGAGGAGGATAGATGACTGCTGTGTCGTTACCAGGGGATTGTAACTGGTGGTTGATGATATATGGCATGATTCTGACGTGCCGTGAGGATCTGGGGTTGTCTTTACACACACACACACACACGCGCGCGCGCGGTTGCTAACTCATTACTCTCCTGATTAATTGGGGGTCGGGTGACTGAAACCGTAAGTGGATTCCACTTTAATCATCACCGTAATCTTTGATTCCGGGGTGAGTTTGGTGTTTCCCAGAGCACACATTCTCTCTCTCTCTCTCTCTCTCTCTCTCTCTCTCTCTCTCTCTCTCTCTCTCTCTCTCTCTCTCTCTCTCTCTCTCTCTCTATCTATCTATCTATCTATCTATCTATCTATCTATCTGTGTATCTATCTATCTCGAGGACGACCTGTGCATTTCTCTCCTCTCCTCCTTCGCCACGTCTCGCAAAATAACACCTTGTTCAGTATTGAGGGATACGCAATTTCTGACGCGTAAAACTGCGACGCAGAACGCAGTGGAGGAACGTGGATTAGCATCGCTGGCGTAAAGATGGCCCAGACGCGCGTGAATACATGCGTAGCCAGAAGTGGGCTGCCGTGATGGTGTAGTTAGCGGCTTGTAACTTGGGGGAGGGAGGGTGAGTAATGCCTTACTATGTAATAGAAAGTGGAAGATAAAGAAGAAGTTATGGATAAGGCTTTATCTCGTCTGGATATGATAATTTGGATCCTTTATTTCTGTACTCTTGATGTGAATTGTGATGATAAAGGTGGAGACGGGTGATGTCGAATCCGACGGGAGGGCTGGGAGACGGGGACCAGTGAGTGGTACAGCGGGTCGTCGTCAGTTGTGGACAGTTTGTGACGGGGGTGATGATGATGATGATGATGGCGGCGCCTGGCGGGAGGAGTGGGAGCCGTCTGCTCCCCGGGGGACGACCCGCCCACACACACACACTGTCAACAATCACGTGTCTCTTAAGGCGTCTGCTTCCATGTAAATAAAGCCGCCCTACAGAATCCTTCGAAGTCGAACGGAGGGTTGCTAGGTCATATCACCAGACGAGGCAGACGTCGACCTTCACTCGTTTCTTATGGCCAGACTTGAAGGTGGTTTAGGTAGTAGTTGAGAGGTCTGTTGTCCTGCTACAGACTGAGGCTTTCTCCCTCTAGGCCCCGAAGTCTGAGCGTCGCCAGGTCCCGCCGTTGTTGCAGCTAAGAATGTCGCTGAACGCGCGTCGCTCTCGACCTGCGTGTTATGGGGTACTGGCTCGTCCGGGGTCGTAGATAAACCCCAGGCGGTGGGTGCCAGTGGCTGAGGAGGTCTTGGCCCCCACAAGGGCTCCTCTGGAAGGTGTTAAGGGTGTTACCGATCCCTCCGCTGTCGCCAGTCAACTCCTGGAGGAGCGAAGGACCTTACCACCTTTGGCCGGGCCTTGGGTCGTGCCGGTGTTACTAAGGGGAGGGGGTGGGTGGCGTTAACGCAGAAGGCCTCAGCAGATGCTTCCTTGCCACAGGATGCGTGACTCTCACACCAGCAGAACGAAGGGCTGGGACCTGTATTTGTGTATACCATTATGACTATGTTAAGGTCAGTGGGTGGTACTGGACGGTGGGTTGGCGTTAGGAGAGGCTGTGTGGAGTGGTTGCATCAGGCACGGTGATCACAACGCGAGGACCTCAACTTGAGGTTTCCAGAAGCCAAATTTTAGTTGGGTTATCGTACCTGAATAAGCGCGGCACACGGGCAGTGTTTGGGACACAGACTATGGCTGGGACACACGGGCATGGTTAGGACGTAAGACCATAACTGGGACGCACGGGCAGTGATTGGGACACAGACTACGGCTGGGACACACGGACAGTGGCTGGGACACAGACTTATGTCTGGGACACAAGGGGGGTGCGGGGAAGGCAGTGGCTGGCATTGATGCTGGGGGAACCGTCGCCAACAGACCCTGACGCATCCTCTCTCCCTGCCTCCCTCACTCCCTCTCATCACCGTAACCATCACTTCCCCGGGGCTGATGTGTCACCTGTTATGGTATATTCAACACTTACAACAAAATGTGTTTTTTGGGCGATAACGACTTTCATAATTCTCTCTCCCGACAAGATTTATGGGAATTTATTTTGTATTTTTTTTTTTTTTTTTGCTCCTCCCCATCCCACCCCCCATCCCACCCCTTCCCAAGCACAGATTTTAGCAATAGTCGTAACGACATGGGGGGGGGAGTGAGGGGGGAGGAGGAGGAGGAAAGGATGGCTGGGGGGTGGGGTGGTGTCGTCCCTCGTTAGGACATCAATTGCCATGCTTACCGGTGGAGCAGTTGTGACGACATGGTGCAGTTATCCCTCCACCCCTCCCACCAGTCGTTTGAGCATCATTTACGGCAGCGTTTGGTACGGGCGACCCAGCCAACGATTGTGTAGCGGTGATTAACCCGGCGGCGGGAGGGAGGAGGGCGGCGCGGGGGGGAGGCGTATGTCGCAGAATGGCAGTAGCAGCGCAGGTGATTCCTGTACTGCTATATTACCCTCCCACGCCACCCACCTCACCTCACCTCACCTTACCCACCTCTACTCCTCCCCTCCTCTTCCCTTACCCCCCTCCCCCTCCCCTTCCCCCCCAAGGATGACGATTCAAACGATGGTTGAGTCTGCGTGACCCTTAATGACCTCTTAACTCTGTGGGTGTGGTGGTAGTTCATGATGTTGTGGATCGCTGTTTAGAAACCTGGTTCTTGTTAACCCCCGGACCTCGTCCGACAGTTCGTGGTGGCCCTTGCTGCACCACCTCGCCACCGTCGTCTCCCGCCGCCTGAGATCCCTCGTCCCGAAGTTACAGGTTCTGTACCAGCTGGTGTGACCACTCTCTATCTCTCACTCTCTCTGGCCACCGTCCTCTCCTGCATTTGAGATCCCTCGTCCCCGAGCTGCCGTTCTGCAGCGGCTCAAGCGGCTGAAGTAGGAAGGAGGTCGACCCGTGCGCCCCCTATCGGGGGATCTGGAGCGTACATCAACAAGAACAATGGGAGGGAGGCTCCGGTGCTGGCTAATCCTGCGGCTGGCGGAGCTGATAGCGATAACCAAACACCAGCAGAATCATGCCGGGGAATCGCAGCTCAGCCGTGCTGCTAAACGGATTTACATGCATATTAATTGCGTCTGGGATATCAAAGAGTGTAGGGAGGAGGGCAGGGAGGGAGCTTGGGAAAGTGGGGTAGGGAGGTGAACCGGGCTACGTAGGAGTGGGTGAGTGTGTGTGTGTGTGTGTGGGCGAGACACACACATCACACGCTGATGATGGAAAAGGGGGACACAGCACGGCTCGGCTAAAGCTTGGAAGAGGAAGAGGGGCAGAGAGAAGAGAGGCGTCAGTCAGTCATGCTGGTGTGTCGTGTGTCAGTCAGCTTAAGCTTTGTGGGTCATGCTAGGTCCCTGTTAAGGGATCGGTCCAAAAAGAAAAAAGATAATAGAAACAGCAGGAAACCTCCCAGTGCATAAGACGCTTGAAATTCCAAGATTGTGTCCACTATTTTGCATCTAGTCGGTAAACCTCACCGTATGACGTATCATGTAGCGCATGTAATGTAGCTTATGTAATGACACGATTGTGGTACAGTTTGTGTAATGAATATGAAAGCCCACTGGGCTCTGACAAAATCCCCTTTGTGACCCCTGTAATTCTTTTGTGTGTGTGTGTGTGTGTGTGTGTGTGTGTGTGTGTGTGTGTGTGTGTGTGTGTGTGGACATTTTGAGCACGACAGCACGACCATATTCACACTCTTAAGCACGACGGTTCGATGGCTGCCATCTCGCCCACTCATCACGTCACCTCACCACTCATCACGTCACCTCACCACTCATCACGTCACCTCACCACTCATCACGTCCCCTCACAACTCATCACGTTATGTAACGCGACGTATATGTATTATCACCACGCGTTACTTTATACATGTCATCACTACCACACACACACACACACACACACACCACACACCACACAGTGTTACGCATAGCGCACCATTTCCTATGTCGTCATGCCGTCACCTTATCCCCCCCCCTAGCTTCACCATGCCGTCACCCCATCCCCCCCGCACACGTCACCATGCCGTCACCATACCACGCCTCTCACCATGCCTTAAACACCAACACTTCCCACGTCAGAACGCCGTCACACCCCCAAAACACAACACACCATGTATGTCACCATGCCGTCACACACACACACACACACACACACACACACACACACACACACACACACACACACACACACACCGTCACCCCAGCCCAAATACATCACAGCTAAGATGTGTTAGGGAAGGTAGATAATGTAGTGACATTTGCTACACTAAGAAGATTAACTTGGGGGTTCTGATGAAGATAAGGAAGGGGGGAGTATTGGTGCATGTAGCATCGCTTGGTGACCATGATGGTGAAGGTGATGGTGATGGTGTTGGTAGAGGAGGAGGAGGAGGAGGAGGGAGGTGATGGCAGTGGTTGGTAGTGATGAGAGGCTGATGGTGATGGTGGTAGTGATGGTGAAGATGATAGTGATGGTAACCTGTGATGGTGAAGATGATAGTGATGGTAATAGTGACGATGAGGGTGATAGTGATGGCGAGGAGGACTGTGATGGTGGTGATGGTTGTGAAGGCGATAGTGATGAAGGTGGCCCTGGTCTTGGGAAAGGGGTGATAGTGATGATGGTCAAGAGGTGGTCTGTGGTGATGGAAACAGTGATAGTGATGATGGTGATTGTTTCGCAGACGTGAAGATGATGTCCATGTTGAGAGTGGGGATTAACTGGTGATGGTGACACTGTAGGCCATTCCGATGATGATGATGATCATGATGATGATGGTGAGAATTATGACTGCAGTGTGTTTATGGAGAATTCCTCGAAAATGACGGCTGTTACAGGGGAAAGTGATGACTGACACCGATGAAGATGATGCATTCCCCTGATGAAAATGATAGATCACACTTGGTGAAAATGATGCATTACACTGGTGAAAATGACGGATGGCACTGGTGACAATGATGGATTTACACCGGTGAAAATGACGGATGGCACTGGTGAAAATGATGGATTTACACCGGTGAAAATGACGGATGGCATTGGTGAAAATGATGGATTTACAGTGGAAAGAGTTACGGATTACGAAGTGAGAGAATGATGGATTACAGTGGTGAAAATGGCTGATTACTCTGGTGAAATCGATGGATTTACGGCTTTTTTGTTAGGTAATTGGTATGTATGTATGTATGTACTCTCTCTCTCTCTCTCTCTCTCTCTCTCTCTCTCTCTCTCTCTCTCTCTCTCTCTCTCTCTCTCTCTCTCTCCTCCCTCCTACGTCACACATCCCAAATAATAATAATCGCCAGACATAATCTGAGCGAGATGTGACTTTTTGACCGTCCCACAATGGGATTAGTGTGGCCCGGGTCTGCTCCCCAACTCCCCTCCCTCCTCTCTCTCTCTCTCTCTCTCTCTCTCTCTCTCTCTCTCTCTCTCTCTCTCTCTCTCTCTCTCTCTGTCGCATCTCTCTTCCATATGGCCTGGCTTTCCCCATTCCTCCTCCCCCCCCTCCCCTTCCGTCACCTTCCTCCCCAGCAAGACAATCTCTGGGTGTGGTAGTCTGTGGAAGAGAGATAGAGAGAGAGAGAGAGAGAGAGAGAGAGAGAGAGAGAGAGAGAGAGAGAGAGAGAGAGAGAGAGAGAGAGAGAGAGATGTCGAAGGGAAAAAGAGACAGAGGGCGAGGAGGGAGGGAGAGACGTGGCGGGGAGGAGGGAATTAAAGGGAGCGAGTGGATGTAGAGAGAGAGAGGTTTGGAGAGAAGGAGGGAGAGGGAGGAAACCGGATGCTGGGGTGACTTTTGGAACGATGCACAATGGTATTAGTGGCCACCACCACCGCCAGTGCCCCGGCCCCTGGCTGCTCTGTTCAGGACCAGAAGGTCTTCCTGCGACGTGGGTGGGGAGGAGAACCTCTCTCTTTCCTGCTGGAGAGGACAGCAGACCCTCCTCTCCCTGATGGGAGTGCAGACTATCCTCCTGCTGGAGACGACAGCAGACCCTCCTCTTCCTGATGGGAGTGCAGACTCTCCTCCTACTGGAGGGGACAGACCCTTCTCCTGTCGTAGGGTCTGGCTTCTGCTGGAGGAGGCGACACGACCCGTGCTGATCGAACTGACGCCTCTTGCTGGAGGGACTACACAAGACATCTTCCTCCCTGATGGGAGTGGTGGGATGGTCGAGGTGGAGGAAAGCAAGTAGGCGAGGTTCTGTCCCTCCTCTCTCTTGGCTCTAGACAGATCCTTTCTCTCCTGGAACGGACCAGGGACTTTCCGCTGGGATGGGAGTGTGTTCTCCATCCCTCCATCCCCTTCCGCTGTCCTATACTTCATGGTGATCCAACACGGCTGTTGTCCTGCCTGGCCGACGTGCCTGGAGGGAGTGGTGGGTAGGGAGGAGCCTTCTGCTTTACTCTCCCGTCTCCGTCAATGCAGACGACGGATGTAAGAAACTATTACCGTCCACCTTGCGGGTGATAACCCGCACCGTCAAATCTGCCATTATCAGTCTTTCCCATTTGCATTCTTCATACCTCGTGAATACCATTAGGGAAGTCAGGTCTTCTTATCCAGGATGTAAACCCTCTAAGTAAACCCTCTTTTCTACTCTCCTCTTGTTGCTGGGGAAGTCAGAGCATCTGCCAACAAAGGCGAGTTGACCATCTTTCTGTTGATGATGGGGGAGGGAAGACACCCTCCCCCAGCATAGGGTGGGGGAGGGAAGACAAGCTCCTCCAGCTTAGGATGGGGAAGAGAAGACACGCTCCCTCAGCTTAGGGTGTGGGAGGGAAAACACATTCCCTCAGCTTAGGGTGTGGGAGGGAAGACACGCTCCCTCATCTCAGAGTAGGGGAGGGAAGACGAGCTCCCCCAGCTTAGGGTGGACAACTCCTCCTGCTGGTGAAGGGAACTCGCCAACTTCCAGCTGGGGACCAACCCTCTTGTGTACCACTATACCTCCTGCAGGAGGGTGGAGGCGTAACAGCCACCTTCCCCAACCTTCCCCACTACCAAGTGGCGTCATCCACATTAGTAAGTGGAAGAGGGGGCGGCCCCCACTTGCTTCACTAAGATGCCCCTTCCCCCTTTCTCCACTGGTATTTGGTGCTACGTACATATACCCCACCACCTTCATTCCTGCTGGGGTCAGCCACGCTACGTGCCCTTACTGCTGATGGACGGGGGCCCAAGACCCTCTCCTTCCCCAAGAATACGGAGACACAACGTCTCCTCCTCCCCTCGCTACTGGGGGTGATGCACCCCAGACCTCTGGGGTTGGGAGAAAACACCCTCTTCTAACAGTTCTCCTTCCTCAGTGGGATGGGAGATATCCCAGCCCTCTCCGTGCTGTTGGTTTTATGTATCCCTCCCCCACTGGGGAGTAGAGATTCCCATCATCATATCTCCCCTCTACTGGGGAGCAGACCTTCACCTGCTCTCCCCACTCTACTGGGGTGGTGCAGACCTTCTTCACCTGCCCTCCCCACTCTGATGGGGAGCAGAGGTTCTTCACCTGCCCTCCCACTCTACTGGGGAGGAGACTTTCACCTGCCCTCTTCACTCTGCTTGGGTGCAGACCTCCTTCACCTGCCCTCCCCTCTCTGCTGGGGAGCAGACCTCCTTCACCTGCCCTCCCCTCTCTGCTGGAGAGCAGACCTTCTTCGCCTGCCCTCCCCACTCTGCTGGGGAGCTGACCTCCTTCACCTGCCCTCCCCTCTCTGCTGGAGAGCTGACCTTCTTCACCTGCCCTCCCCACTCCACTGGGGAGCAGACCTCCACCCACCCGTCTCTTCTAGTGACCACACTTTCCTCACCTTGACCCTCCCCTTGGCCAGTCGCGAACCACAGCGCCCTCACGTGTCGGGCAGTGCCCTACCCCAGTCATCGGGTTGTTCACACAGTCAGCATGACCACCCGGTACGCTGTCTGCCGGCGGAGAGAGAGAGAGAGAGAGAGAGAGAGAGAGAGAGAGAGAGAGAGAGAGAGAGAGAGAGGAAAAATGTTAATAAAACATAAGTATATTTGGGTCGAAATAAAGTCACCTTCGCATAACGCGTAGCCAGTAACGTTGCTAGTGGTGGGGGGCCCCCAGAGTCATTGCAATTCCGGTCCCGTGTGTGTGTGTGTGTGTGTGCGTTTTTTTTTTTTTTTTTAGACCAACTAAACGATCATTAATGGATTATCACACATTTAAAATTTCGCTCGGACAGGACCGGATTTCAGTTCACACACACAATAAAAATCATCCCATGACACCAGGGGAAATAATTCCGGCCCATGTCAGTGTATATTATATTTCATGGTGGGGCCAGGGCCCGGGGCCCGGGGCGGCCGGGGCTTGAACACGGTGTTCGGACACGCATTGATAAATGCCAATACTTCTCTCATTAGGGCAAATCTTTCCATACAGGCATTAATAAATGCCCCGGGATGGGGGTTGGGGGGCGTTCGTGCGTTTTCGCCCCATTATGGCTCCTATGTACGTGTGATCGTAACGTTAGTTTGACGAACGTCTGTGTTGGGGGGGTGGGTGGTTCTGTGGCACTTTAGGTCGGTATGTGTTCTGTGTGATGGGAGGGGGTTTTTTATATTTTTTTCCAGCCTATGTTTCCCCACAGATGGTGGGAAATATTAGTGTGGGGTTTTTTTCTTCTTCTTTCCCCCCCGCTTTCTTTGCCGATCGTCTGGTGGGTAGAACTGACGGACTTCCTGCCCGAGACGGACCGGTGTGTCCCTTCATTTTTCCGCGGCCCGAAATTATACACGAGAATGTTTCCGGTGTTGAGTTTTACCGTGTGTTGTCCGGTGTGTGCGTGTGTGTGTGTGTGTGTGAGAGAGAGAGAGAGAGAGAGAGAGAGAGAGAGAGAGAGAGAGAGTTAAGTCGTCCTTATGGTCTCTCTCTCTCTCTCTCTCTCTCTCTCTCTCTCTCTCTCTCTCTCTCTCTCTCTCTCTCTCTCTCTCTCTCTCTCTGGGGTCTCGCACCCGTCTCCACGTCTCGTCTCACACTCACACACACGCCCCCGCCATCCTCTTTCACACGAGACAAACCAGCACTCAGTCGTTGGACTCCCGCTACACCTTGCAGGAGGAGGAGGAGCAGGAGGAAGGAAGGAGGAGGAGGAGGAGGAGGGGAAATATACCACCCTCCCTTTGAGTTCGGGAGGATGTGGCCGCCTTGGAAGGCGCCGCTAGTGGTGATGTACACCCACAAGGACGTGAGGGGACGAGGCGTGTTTTCCCATGGGTTTTTTTCTCTCGAAGTCAGGAAATACTTCGGCCCGGTGCACTCTTTGTGTCCGTGAAATGCTAGAGTGGAGAGAGTCGGTGTAGATGCATTTTTAAGCCCGCGAAAGATTGATGGGATGATTGTACACATTAGCGCAGCAGCTGAAAACGCACACGCGGATGCTTGTCCAACCGCTGGACGCTGGCTCAGACGGGCCGAAGGGGGACTTTTGGAAAGCATTGGGATTGTTGACGCAAGACATAAGGTAGTCCTGCGTAGGGATTTTGTGTGCTCGGACGCACGACAGAAACGATGAGCGTGCCACTTGAGGTGCTGCGAAGGACACAGATTGGCCAGTGTCGCGGGAGTGGAAGAGAGCAAATCTTGTGTGCCCATTTTTTAACAAAGTCGGTAGGGGGAAACAGCGCGCGGAAGTATATAGACTGGCATTATCAACGACTGGCGCGGCCTGCATCCTACTGGAATCTATGATTAGACAAAAAATGGAAGACCTATGTATGTATATTGTATGTATGCATGTATTTATATATGTATGAATGAATGTATGTATGTATGTATTTATATATGTATGAATGAATGTATGTATGTATGTATGTATTTATGTGTGTATGTATGTATGTATGTATGTATGTATGTATTTATGTATGTATGTATACACGGATGCATGCATATACACACACGTATGTATGTATGTTCTTGGATTTAATGGCTAAATCAACTGCTGGATGGTCATTAAGCCAGGAATCGTAACACTTAACCGGACGTAATTACTAAAGAGAGAGAGAGAGAGAGAGAGAGAGAGAGAGAGAGAGAGAGAGAGAGAGAGCGAGAGAGAGAGAGAGAGAGCAAAAGAATAATTGAAATGCGTTTTGTTTCCAGAGCGATGATGATGATGATGATGATGATGATGATGATAATAATAATAATGACGAGAGGGCTGGCCAGCGGCGGCGCCTTTGCGACAGCAGTGCTACACACTTTACAGGCAAACCGCTAAATTAATTAGTTGAGCGTCGTCGGGTTTCATTTCTGGTGGTGGTGGGGGATTGAGGTGGGGGGGTCGACGGTGGCGGTAGGGTGGTGGTGCGGATAGAGTGGGGATGAGGTGGACGGAGGGAGAGGGAGGAGGTGGCCGGGCATTATCCTGGGTGCCATACCGTTGTTGCCATTTGTGTGTCGAGGCAAATTGTCACAGTAACTGCTGACAAGTCCGCCTGGCGACTAGGGTTAATTTACTCGCAAAATGAGATAGGAGTTTACAAGCCATCAAGAGAGAGGGTAACGCGCTGTTGCCACTCTAGCGGTCGCTCAGTTTAGCGCATATTGCTCGGCGCTGTATCAGAGCCCGCCAGATAATGGCCATGGTAATGAAAGCCGGCGCTGTTAATAGCTTCATTAGAGACGAGATTCAATGATTTAATCGTCGGACGGGGGCCTTGGGGGTGTGGGTGGTTGGGTGGTGTGGGGGATGGTAGTCCGGATGAGGGTCCTTTTCAAAGGGCAGGAATAAAATGTAAATCGGAGACGCGCGCGGGTACCCAACCCCGCACCCCGTCCACCGCTACCGAGGCACCGAGGCGTCTTGAGAGAGAGGGAGAGAGAGAGTGATGGATGGAAAGCGGGGTCATTATAATACTCTCCTCGGTTCCACTTAGCTGTTGGAGGAGGGAAGGAAGGAAGGGAGGTGGTGGAGGAGGCAGGCAGCAGCAGGGAAAGCCACAGCTAAAAGAACGAGCCCTCCCACCTCCTCCTCCTCATCATTACCACCTTGACATTCCTAATGCCAAGTGATACCTCAGCTCGCCTCTGATTACCGAGTCCTTCCTTCCCTTCCCTTTCTCTCGGCCCCGGGGCGCGAGAGAGCAGTGGCAAGTGCTACGGTATTCGCGAGGGGCATCGATAATGAGCAAACTTTTTATTCAGATGTGGGACAGATGTTTTCCCCCCCGCAACTCCTCCTGGAATTTCTCGCCTCCCAAGTTTAAGGCGAGGCTTTTGAGCGGCTGTTGTGCGTCCCTTTTTGGGACGTTTGCTTGTTGCTGTTGCTGCTGCTGACGATTGAGGAGAGCAAGAGGAGGGGGAAGAAGAGCCACAGAAGCCACTTGTGTTCTTCAGGTGGAAATAAGCCACGCATGATGACCACCCAGGCCCGGCAGTTCTTCGAAGGCGTTCAAAAGGGGTGTTTTCGTTCTTCAGCACGCGTGAGCATTTTCGAAGTCCTTTGTGCGCTCGTCGCGTTCACGTGCCCCGGGTGGGCATCTTCAGAACGCTTCATTCAAGAGCTTGTGGGCGCTGGGACTTACACTGGTGATGGCCGGTTTGGTCCTACGGGTCATAGGTATCAGGATGCTCATATTGTGTGGCATGTGGTACTCCATGTTGTCGTGTGGACTGGTGCCTCAAGTCGTGTGTGGAGTGGTCTGTGGACGAGTCACTTACGCTCTTGTAGACGAATTGCGTCGCAGTGATCAAGAAAAAGCAAGCAAGCAAGAACTGGCCGTACCCGTGAACGATTCTGTGAACCAGTGCCTCATTGCGAAGCGTCCAGACTGCAGAATGATGCCATTCGTGCGGTGTGGCGACAGTGTTGTACACCAGACACAGAGCTACACTGTACCCGACGGCGTCCGGGGAAGGAGGGGACGGACGGCACACGCCAATCCTCCATGAGTTCGTCTTCATGAGATGAAAAGGAATTAAACGGCGATCAAAATCCTTGCTGGATATTTAACCAACCCCTTTCCCCAGAGCGGCCTGAGCCCATTATCATTCACCCAATTGCACATCTCAACACCCCGTGGTCTGACACCACCACCCCCCCTCGCCCCCCCTCCACCCCAAACACTCCCCCCCCCCCCCCCCCCCCCCCCCACGTTGAAACCTCCTCATAAGGGAGCTGGATTCCCCGGCGCCCGAGCCAAGGAAAATCCTGGACAAATTAAATACCTATCGTTGAATCCATGAGACGATCCATCATACGGCCCGCGTCTCCCCCTCGCTCTCCAACAATCTCAATCTCTCTGAAATTACGTTCAAATGAAGAGAGATGGGTCCACCAGTCCCCCTCCTTCAGCTCTCAATATGTGGTGGCCAAGGATCGTCGGGAATGCGCCATGTTCTTAATTACAACCTTGATATACTGGCTACGGTGTGGGCTCCTTCATCCCACCCACCCCTAACCCACCCCCAGTGGCTCTCTCTCTTTCTCTCTCTCTCTCTCTCTCTCTCTCTCTCTCTCTCTCTCTCTCTCTCTCTCTCTCTCTCTCACACACACACACACACACACACACACACTCTTCGTAAGGGGGGGGGGGGGTGTGGTTGTCCGTGGCCACGGGGTCAGCAGCTTCCGCTGGTCTCGCCCTTGTGTGCGTGGCATGACACAGTCTCCGCCTCCTTCCCCCGCCAGACACTGCCGTTATTACACGATGTTGCGGAGGGAAGAAAAAAGGAAAAAATACGAAGAGAAAAGTTTCCCCCTCCCCTGTGGTAGTTAGGTTAGGTTAGGTTAGGTGAGGTGAAAAATACATACGGGTTTCCTGCGACAGATGTGAGACTGGATTAACTGGGTGGCTGGCTGACTGACTGGCTGGCTGACTGTCTGGCTAGCTGACTGACTGGCTGGCTCGCGGGTTGACTGGCTGGCTGACTGACTGCCTGGCTGGCTGACTGACTGGCTGGCTGCCTGGCTGGCTGGCTGACTGACTGGCTGGCTGACGGGCTGGTTAACTGACTGGCTGGCTGGCTTGGTGGGTACTTCATCTGGTCAGCCGCTGGCAGAACTGACCGCAGTAGCTGCACTTGTTGAGTTAACTGTAACAACTGTACTGACTGTAATGACTCACTGAACTCATGACAAGATTAGTAATAGTAGTTTGCCTAAGGGCCGTGCCGTCGTGCTCAAGGGGCAGTACCACTATGCCTAAGGGTCGTGCCGTCGTGCTCAAGGGGCAGTACCATTATGCCTAAGGCCCGTACCATCGTGCTCAAGGGGCAGTACCACTATGCCTAAGGGTCGTGCCGTCGTGCTCAAGGGGCAGTACCACTATGCCTAAGGGTCGTACCATCGTGCTCAAGGGGCAGTACCACTATGTCTAAGGGCCGTACCGTCGTGCTGAAGGGGCAGTACCATTATGCCTAAGGCCCGTACCATCGTGCTCAAGGGGCAGTACCACTATGCCTAAGGGTCGTGCCGTCGTGCTCAAGGGGCAGTACCACTATGCCTAAGGGTCGTACCATCGTGCTCAAGGGGCAGTACCACTATGTCTAAGGGCCGTACCGTCGTGCTGAAGGGGCAGTACCATTATGCCTAAGGCCCGTACCATCGTGCTCAAGGGGCAGTACCACTATGCCTAAGGGTCGTGCCGTCGTGCTCAAGGGGCAGTACCACTATGCCTAAGGGTCGTACCATCGTGCTCAAGGGGCAGTACCACTATGCCTAAGGGTCGTGCCGTCGTGCTCAAGGGGCAGTACCACTATGCCTAAGGGTCGTACCGTCGTGCTCAAAGGGCAGTACCACTATGCCTAAGGGTCGTACCGTCGTGCTCAAAGGGCAGTACCACTATGCCTAAGGGCCGCACGGTCTTGCTAATGAGGTTGTCCTGAAGGCCTTTAGCACCAGCTGGTGTGACTCTGAGGCCACTGTGTTGACGTCGTGGTTGTGGTGTCCTCCGAAGTGGGCGACCGACCTGCTGGCGTCCACTCTCGCCGTCGCCCAAGACACACAAGCAGGTCGGCGTATACCCGCCGAACATTCGCATCAACTCCCGACCTCAGCTCAGAATCACCTGTCTATACGGTACAGTATCCCTTTAACGAACTTCTCTGCACGTAACGAACCCGCCTGTCGTTGTGTGGTTATGTAGGCAGGGAGGGTAGTTTGGGGTGGGTGGGTGGGGGGGGTCAGTCTTGCATCGCAGCCGTCAGCTGTAGTCTGTTGCATTCGTCAGTTGTATTGATTGCTGCAGCTGCTGCATCTCTCTCTCTCTCTCTCTCTCTCTCTCTCTCTCTCTCTCTCTCTCTCTCTCTCTCTCTCTCTCTCTCTCTCTCTCTCCCCCTTGTGGTAGACTCAGAACAGGAGATTCGACTCGTGATGATCACCATCAAGGAGAACGTTTTTCTTTTTTTTCTTTCGTTCTGCTCGTTCACCAGCGCCTGGTCACGCGTCGTGGAGAGCCAGTACAGCGAGGGGTGTGTGGCGAGGCCGTCCGCCCGGTCTTGTGTGTCGTTGACACACTGGCGAGGCTCGAGGTGGGTGCTCCTCTCCATCCCTGCCTGCATGTCGTCAACTCAAGTCATACGTATCTGTCACCTTGAACACTTGACGTTACGACCCCTTGACCACGACGGTGCGACACCCTTTGACCACGGTGCTACGACCCCTTGACCGCGACGGTGCGACACCCTCTGACCACGGCGCTACGACCCTCGACCGACCGCGGCATTTTTGACGTCCGAACGCGAAGGTACGACCCTCGACCGCGGCGATAGGACCCCCTGAACACCACGACGGCACGACCCTGGGCAAGACGGTACCACCCATTCTTAGACGTGATGGTCTGGCCTTTGACTCGAAACGAAGCGATTACGTCAAAGGTCGGACTCTCATACCCAAGGGTCGTTCCATTAGGTCCGGAGGGGTCCAAGGTCAGCTCGCGACCTCGAAAAACACCCGATCCTGTAATTCCGCGATACGTTACAAGATTCCCGAGCTCGGAACCATTAACGACTGATTGGAGTCATTTGAGTCACTCTCTCAGCCAATCAGCGTGGGGGTAACAGGTAGTGGCAGCGAAAATCCTTTCCTATTTGGTCGAGGTTTTCGTATTGGTAAGGGCTTGGGGGGGGGGGGGGGGGCTAAAACCAGGCCAGTAAGTTCGTTATCCTCGTTTCCTAAACAAAATCGTCGTCTTTACCAGAGACCGTTTTCTATAGATACATTGTTGGCGAGAATGTAGGTTTTATTACCGAGGTGTAAGAAAATGCTTAAACTTGTTAGCACAGTTGGTAAGTAGAATTATTTGCAGATGATTTTGAGGAACATATTTTTGGGAAAAGTAGATGAGTGTCTGTGGTGGGTGTGTGTGTGTGTGGTGGTCAGCGTCGCTGGTGAAGAATTCGGCGGGTCTGGGTTCGAGTCTGTAAGCAGACAACGTCTTCACACTTCGTTAATGTGTGTATATCTCACCCGTGTATTGTACACATATCTGATGTGAATTGTTTACCAGTTTACTCCGAGAATCGATCCTCGGAGAGGGGGAGTGGGAGGTTATGGTGGTAAATTGTTTACATCAGTAACATGTGTACATGGTTGATATATATATATATATATATATATATATATATATATATATATATAGATATAGATAGATAGATAGATAGATAGATAGACAGACATAGATAGATAAGTGATATATATATATATATATATATATATATATATATATATATATATATATATATATATATATATATATATATATATCCGCAGTTTATTTCGTTAAGATACAGAATACAAGGCCACCAATATATTCACCCCAAGATATTAAAAAAATCAGGAAAACTTAGCGAGAGAGAGAGGAGGGCGCCCCCCCTGCCCCTCCACCCCGCGCGAGGCGCCCAGGACGGTAATTAAAACCGCTCGCCTTTCCCGTATGCTAATGTGGCGACAAGTTTTGCCGGGGTGGGTGTATGCCGAGTGACAGATGCCGCAGCCCCTCTGCCAATAAAACATTTCTCTCATTATGCCCTACAGAGGGAGTACTGGGGATGAGGGGAGTGGAGTGGGAGAAGGGGGATGTGTGGATGGGTGGGTGGGAGAGAGTGTTGTATGCCCCAGGATCGGAGTAAATGAAAGATCGGGTTTGGGCGGGTGTGTGGAGGAGGGATGCTCTGTGTGTGTGTGTGTGTGTGTGTGTGTGTGGCGGGAAATCTCTGGGTTGTGGCTGTGTTAATTATATAAGAGGACGAATAATTTTGGTAGGCGAGGATGTCTGATTTTTTCCCCCCCTCTCTTATTAAATCGTTGGTGTATTTTTCTGCTCTCTCTCTCTCTCTCTCTCTCTCTCTCTCTCTCTCTCTCTCTCTCTCTCTCTCTCTCTCTCTCTCTCTCTCTCTCTCTCTCTTGTACTTCTTCTTATTCTTCTTCTTCTGCGTCATACAAATATTTACGCAAAATAAAAAATCTCGTCAGTAACCCAAACATATGAGGTACGCCGAGTACCTCACACACACTGGCGTTGGTACTGTTTGGCCGCCCGACGAACCCAGATACGCGACTTTGGAATCTCCGCTGAAGTAACCAACTCAGAATGTGCCCGAGTTTCCAAATTTTTCGTCTTATTTATGATGCTTTGAAGGGTATCTCAACACGAGTTCACTCCGTGAAGCTGGTCCCCCTCACGTATCAAGAGCACATATTCCAAGACGCGAAGTCCATGGTGTATTGTGAGATTCATTTTACACCTTGGTCCGGCGAGTGGGTGGTCAGCCGGGGAAGGCGAAGCTGCGGCCTCCGTCCTTTATTTTGTGTCGATGTTTTGGTCTGGCGAACGGGTGGTCAGCCGGGGAAGGCGAAGCTGCGGCCTCCATCACTTATTTTGTGTGTATGTTTTGGTCTGGCGAACGGGTGGTCAACCGGGAAAGGCGAAGCTGCGGCTTCCGTCTCTTATTCTGTGTATATATTTCTCATTCGATCATTTTTGTGGAATGATTCATAATGTACATGCTTGAAAAAAGAAATAACATTTCATAAATATTCGCTCACTAAAACACAGTAAATAACCTATTTTGTCTGACGATCAAAAGTCATGTACGATGGATGGATCTCTCTCTCGGGTTCTTATTATCCTTATTGTTGTTTGCATATGTTGTGGCACTGCCATACCTACATTAAATGACGATATGAATTTTGTTTACATTTGCATACATGGATCTCCTTTGATTATATATATATATATATGTATATATATATATATATATATATATATATATATATATATATATATATATATATATATATATATATATATTGGAAGAGGTCACAGTGGTGCGCGTGATGTTGCATTTGCTGATAACCACGAGGAAAATGTAACACATTGAGTTCCCAAGTGCACTTTCGTATCATAATCACATCGTCAGGGGAGATACAAGAACGAGATTGAAGGCGTAGAATAGTCAGTTGATGTACAAGGAAGAGACGAAGCTAATGGCGTCTTAGCCACGTTTCCTTCCTTGTATACCAACTGACTATTCTACGTCTACTATCTCGTTCTTGTATCTCCCCTGATGATGTGATCATTATACGAAAGTGCACTTGGGAAGTCATCATGTTACATTTTCCTCGTGGTTACCATATATATATATATATATATATATATATATATATATATATATATATATATATATATATATATATATATATATATATATATATATTCCCTAGAATAAAACTCTTACCAAATTGCTCATATAGGTAATCACACATACACACACACACACACTCATACAATGTTATGTTTCTCCTCTTTTTACGATTTTTCGAGCACCGACTCTTTTATCTGCCAAATAACCAGTTGACTGCGGGAGGAGGGGGAGAGTGGGAGGGGGGGGGGAGTGGTAGTTATCATACCCAGACCAGATAACCCCGATACACTATCATCATCATCATCATCATTATCATCATCATCATCATCATCATCATCATCATTCATATAGCTACCCCCCCGGGGGGGGGGGTAGAGAGGGGGAGGGGGAAGGGATGATAACGACCTTTAACCAGTGGTGGATGAGGAAGATAGTGTGAACGTTTCCCCCCCATTTCCCCCTATTCCACCCCCACTGTAAAAAAAAGAAAAATAGAAGTAAAAAAAAAGGGACGTTTCGGGCTCGTCCGTCCGGCCCGAATAGCAGCCCCCCGGACGTAAACATTTGCCCCGGGGGGCCGGGGCGGCGGGGCACGACTGTGTGACGACTGCTGCTGGTATCCCCCCCCCTTTACCCCCGCCTACCACCCCCCCACTATACCCCCTCCCCATCTACCCCTGCCTACTTACCCCCCCCCCCGCCACCCCTCGCCCCCGCCCCCCCCTCCTCCTCCACCTGTGGCCATTGCCGTTATTATGGTTATAGTTATGACGGCCGGCCGTTGATTTTGTGTGTCGCTGTTTATGTTATTGTTGTTATGGCAACTACTACTACTCCCCTCACCCTCCCCTCTTCCCCTCTTCCCCTCTTCCCCTTCACCTCCGGGGCCGACGGTGTGTTGATATTGTTATTGTTCTCACTAGGCCAGCCAGTCCGGGGGATGAACACCCACACACACACACACACACACACACACACACACACACACACACACACACACACACACACACACCTACACACATCCCAGGTGGGGGGAAAGGTACATCGTCCTGGGATTCGGACAATCAGAGCAGTGGTGTACCGTCCTGGGGATAATATTTTTATTTTTTTTTTTCCAGTGTCATGGTGGGATTGAACATCATCCTGGGATTCCGACGTCACGGTCGTGTATCATCCTGGGCTTTCAACGTCATTGGGGGGAGGATGGGTTTAGGGGGGGAGGGGAGATGATATTGTACATCGTCCTGGGATTCGAACCTCGTCGTAGTGCACCGTACACCGTCCTGGGGTAAACAACAAAGGCTTATATAGGTATACGTTGAATGGGGGAAAATGTATTTAATTCATATGCAAAACAGTAATGAGAAATTATATGAAAATGGGGAGACGAAGGAAAGACGTCGTGAAATTAGGGTAATGTGTAGAAAAGAATGGGTTTGAGAGAATATATATATATATATATATATATATATATATATATATATATATATATATATATATATATATATATATATATATATATATATGGGTAATGGGTTACGTCTGCTACAGAAGGTATGGGGGTAATAGGTTACGTCTGCTACAGAAGGTATGGATGTGCCCGTCTTCATGGGACGTCCATCGCCAGGTTCGGGTGTTAGATAAAGACTTAGAGGAAGTAACCGTCGTTTGATACTGTTCGAGAGAATGAGGTCGAATCATGAGGCGGGCAGTGCCCGGGAGGTGCCACTGTGTCGTGCAGTGGCTGGGGAAGTGCTGCTGTGGTGTGGAGTGCTCTGGGAAGTGCTGCTGTGGTGGGCACTGGCTGGGTAAGTGCTGCTGTGGTGTGCAGGGCCCAGGGAAGTGCTGTTGTGGTGGGGAGTGCCCGCGAAGTGCTGCTGTGGTGGGGAGTGCCCAGGGAAGTGCTATTGTGGGCAGTGCCCAGGAATTGGTGCTACGAAGGACAGTGCCCGGGAAGTGCTGTTGTGATGCGCAGTGCCAGGGAAGTACTGCGGGTGGTGGGGCAGTGCCAGGGAAGTGACCATATGTACCACCGTGCCAAGCGTGGATGACGAGATGGACAGTAATTGATGTGAAGCTACTTCGAGTCGACTGTCTTTGGGGAGTCGGGAACCACCCGCAGGCGTAGTGGGAGTGGGTGATGAAGGGGTGAGAGGGGAGGGTGAGGGGGAGATGGGAGTGGGTGGTGAGGTGGGTTGTGAGAGGGGAGGGTGGAAATGGGAGTGGGTGGTGAGACGTGCGGGGTTGCTTGGGGGTGGGTGGGTGGGAGGACAAGGGCAGGGTACACCGCGAGCGAAGACTCACCTTCTGGCCAGGCTGTGTTCGAAGTCGGTCGACGCAGAGGCGCGCGCAGCCTCCTCAGAGAACTGCTCGCTTCGGAGGACACCATCCTGTCCCTGTTGCTGAGCGTAGCGCAGTCTCGAGGCTGCACGAGCCCGTGCATTATTTGAAAGTTGCCCTAGGGTTATATATATATATATATATATATATATATATATATATATATATATATATATATATATATATATATATATATATATATATATATATTCCTATGAGTCCACGGGTAAAATGAAACACGATAAGATCCCAAGTGCACTTTCGTGTAATAATCACATCATCAGGGGAGACACAAGAGAGAAATAGAACAGTCTGTTGATATACATCGAAGAGACGAAGCTAAGACGCCATTTGGTAAACATGTGATTGTCCAAAACATACAGATTTTTTTCTGTTTTTGGTATATATATATATATATATATATATATATATATATATATATATATATATATATATATATATATATTTTTTTTTTTTCTTTTCTTTCATACTATTCGCCATTTCCCGCATTAGCGAGGTAGCGTTGAGAACAGAGGACTGGGCCCTTGAGGGAATATCCTCACCTGGGCCCCTTCTCTGTTCCCTCTTTTGGAAAAAAAAAAAAAGAAAAAAAAAAGTGAGAGGGGAGGATTTCCAGCCCCCCGCTCCCTCCCCTTTTAGTCGCCTTCTACGACACGCAGGGAATACGTGGGAAGTATTCTTTCTCCCCTATCCCCAGGGATAATATATATATATATATATATATATATATATATATATATATATATATATATATATATATATATATATATATATCGTGCATCCGCCATGGACAGATATTTGCACCTTTAGGAGAGCCTATACACACAGACACACATATACAAATATACACCAGAAGTGTGAACAATACTACACATCACAGGTCTGTCTCGGCGATGGAAAAATATACCAAAAAAAAAAAAAGAGGTTGAAATATGTATAAAGAAAAAATAACTGGAAAAAGGGGCGAGCGAACCCGGCATAGCGCCACCTACCCTTGGGAGAGGGGGACACACTCGTGATAAATATAGGGGTGGAGGAGGGTGGAAAGGGCTAGTGATAAATAGGGGGGAAACGGAATAATTGAGGGGGGAGGGGGGAAACATTTACACTGTTTGGGGATACGCTCTGTTGGGCGGCCTGGCTCGCTCAGTCGACTAGCGTGCTGTTGGTGGTGTGGTGGTAGTGGTGTCAGGCATTGTTGTCGTGGTGTTGGCAGGGGTGGTGATGCTTGTGTTGGCAGGGGTAGCGATGTATGTTTTGGCAGGGGTGGTGACGCATGTCTTGGCAGGGGTGGCGATACATGTGTTGGCAGGGGTGGTGACGCATGGTTTGGCAGGGGTGGCGATGCATGTGTTGGCAGGGGTGGCGATGCATGTGTTGGCAGGGGTAGCGATGTATGTTTTGGCAGGTGTGGTGACGCATGTCTTGGCAGGGGTGGCGATGCATGTGTTGGCAGGGGTGGTGACGCATGGGTTGGCAGGGGTGGCGATGCATGTGTTGGCTGGGGTAGCGATGCATGTGTTGGCAGTGGTGGTGACGCATGGGTTGGCAGGGGTGGCGATGCATGTGTTGGCTGGGGTAGCGATGCATGTGTTGGCAGGGGTAGCGATGCATGTGTTGGCTGGGGTGGTGACGCATGTGTTGGCAGGGGTGGCGACGCATATGTGCTCCGATGGTGGAAGAGTTGGTGTCAGTATTGGTGGTGACCTGAAGTCGACGGTACGACCCATGAGCACGACGTTACGACCCTTGAACGCGACGGTAGGATCCTTGAGTATAACGACCTGGTCCTTTAACCAGGGGGGTCGTAGGCCCCGGCCATGGTCGTACCCAAGGGTCGTTCCGTCGTGCTCGAGGGTCGTTCCGTCGTGCTCGAGGGTCGTGCCGTCGTGCTCGAGGGTCGTGCCGTCGTGCTCGAGGGTCGTTCCGTCGTGCTTGAGGGTCGTTCCGTCGTGCTCGAGGGTCGTTCCGTCGTGCTCTAGGGTCGTTCCGTCGTGCTCGAGGGTCGTGCCGTCGGTATGGAGGGCTGGGGGGAGAGTGGTCGTGTCGGTCGGCCTCTAGGAAGCCTGGCCGGCACACAGGATCACCCTTCTCCTCCCCCCACAGGTTGTGACGTCACCAATGTGTACGAGTCTTCAAGCTGTTTATTTGTCCGACCGAGTGTGTGTGTGTGTGTGTGTGCGCGCGCGCACCCCAGCCTGTGCGTACGCAAGCCGTATCTGTTTAGCTTCGTGTGTCTACGCTTATTCGTAAGTGCATGCTTTCGTGTGTGCGAGACGTTCGGGATAGGAGAATTGGCCTACCATACATGCCCACATCCCCTCCACCTGCTGCCTCAGCCATCATCCTCGCCTTAGATTCGCTCTTCCTCTTCGCCAAATAATGGTTCCTCGTTCGCACCCCTCACTTGAGAATTTTTACCTCCGCAGTCTAACCGCTGAAAACCCCGAGCTGCAAAGACGTCTTCTGGTAGCTCAGCGGTGTACGCTGGGATCTGCTGTGTCCATCGGGTCCTCAGGTGTGGGAGACGGCGACTGTCGTGCCCATCTTTCAGGATGGAGGTAGGGATGCTGCGCTGTTGTAGGGCGCAGACCAAGCGAGCGTGGTCTTTGGAAAATCATAACCCCTCCCCTCCTTCCCCCTTGAGTACGATGCAAAGACCCTTGGGATTGATGACCAGGCCTTTTGACCTGGTCAAAGGCAAGGGCCTTCTGACGCAGGGGGTTCTCCCGTCGTGCTGAACGGTCGTACCATCGAGCTAAAGGCGTTCACTTATATTTACTTTATATGTAGGAACTTAGCAGGGAACTATGCGTGTTTGGATAGAAGGATATGCCACCAGTCCACGTATCTGCTAAATGAACGTAGGGGAAATAGATAGATGCATATGAATTAAGTCCCCCTTTTTTTTTTGTCATTCTAGATTTTTAGATGCAGCAGAGGGAAGGCATAGTGTGTATTAAGAATTTAAAGCAGGATTGAGGTCCCTTTCGTTCTGTCTTGTTAAGCTCCATGCAGGCTTACTTCACTTATGATGCATATTTTCTTCTTCTTCTTCTTCTTCTTCCTTCTATGTTTTTTTGGAGGAGAGAGAGAGAGAGAGAGAGAGAGAGAGAGAGAGAGAGAGAGAGAGAGAGAGAGAGAGAGAGAGAGAGAGAGAGAGAGAGAGAGAGAGAGAGAGAGAGAGAGAGAGAGGCATCTTTCTTCCTGTCCCATCCTCGTCTCCTCCACTTACCATACAAGAACGAATAGACTCCAAAGTCCAAAGAGCAGATAACGTAAACATGGGCTAACGAGGGTAAGGTAGGGTAGGAGGGGGTGTCCTTCTTCTTCTTCTTCTTCTGTTGTCTCCCTCCCTCCTTCCCTCCCACGTACCGGGATCCGAATAAATATTTTGTCTGTTTTAAATCTTCTTGACTGCATTTCTCCAGAGTTTCTGCAGCTTCGGGATTTCTCAGTTAGTTTATTGAATATTGTGGGGGAGGGAAACACCCTTGGTGGATGGGAGATTCCATTTTTAAATCTGTTTCCTTGCGCTACCTCGCTAACGCGGGAGACAGCGACAAAGCAAAATATATATATATATATATATATATATATATATATATATATATATATATATATATATATATATATATATATATATTCTTTTCGTGTGTTGGCGAAGATGTTTGACAGTGATGACATGAGAGTTGAAGCGGTACAGAAAACCCCACTCTTCACGGCCTCCCTGGCTGGCTTGCAGGGGGTCTAAACCAGCGTCACTGGCCAGCCAGCCTATCCCCCCGGCTCGCAGGGGATTGGACCCATGTCGTCCAGTCGGCGCCTTCCTAATTGTATTCCATGTTTTGAAGTTCTCGAGCCGTTTTCTGCTGTGATAGAAAACGTGGTCCTCGGCTTTTCTAGCCGTGTTGCGAGTGAGGAATTTTATTGGTCTGATCGCGTTCTAGATGGGGAATTATTGGCCCGACCATAGTCTAGATGGGGAATTATTGGCCCGACCGTAGTCTAGATGGGGAATTATTGGCCCGACCGTAGTCTAGATGATGAATTATTGTCCCGACCGTAGTCTAGATGATGAATTATTGGCCCGACCGTAGTCTAGATGATTAATTATTGGCCTGACCATACTCCAGGTGATGAATAATTGGCCTGGCTCTACTTAACAAGATGAATAATTGGCCTGGCCCTACTCTGCATAATGAATTATTGGGTTGACCGTACTCAAGATGATAGATTATGGATCTGACCATACTTCACATGAATTATGTTGACCCATCCGTACGTTCGATGTTGAATTATTGACCCGACCATACTCTGGATGAGAATTATTGACCCGACCATACTCAAGATGAGGAATTATTGGCCCGACCATACTCTAGATAAGAATTATTGGCCCTACCATACTCTGGATGATGAATTATTGGCCCGATCATACTCTTGATGAGAATTATTGGCCCTACCATATTCTAGATGATGAATTATTGGCCTTATATTTCGACAGTGTTAGCTTGGTCGGGAGTGCGACAGTGTTAGCTTGGTCGGGAGTGCGACAGTGTTAGCTTGGTCGGGATTGCCGTTATTTTAGGTCAGTCTAAATTGCTGTCATTTTAGCTTGGTCGGGATGGCTGCCATTTTAGCTTGATCTTGAGCGCCGCGATGTCAGTTAGCTTGGTCGGGGTCGCTGTGTTGGTTAGCTTTGTAGATCCAGCTTTTTTTCTGTTAGCTGAGACGGTACGGGCAGTTGAGGCCGTAATCAAGGCCATCCCATTAACGATATATATATATATATATATATATATATATATATATATATATATGTATATATATATATATGTATATATATATATATATATATATATATATATATATATATATATATATATATATATATATATAACTCTAGCGTTAGCCAGGTACCTATTTATTTTATCCACAACCCCTCCGTTAGGGGTGGATGAACAGCTGGGTTGACTGTGGACCGTCTGCCGCAACCAGTATGTCGAACCCATGCGCCCGACCCGTGGCCGGCCCGCGCCTCACGGCCGGGAACGCTGTAGCCGATAAGCTCATCGGGTGAGCACCGCGACCATAGCTGGGTCGGGGGGGGGGTGTTGCCATAGCTCCCCCTTCGGCAGTGTTGCCATATCTCCCCCCCTTCGGCAGTGGTGCCGCCAATATCTCCCCCCCTTCGGAAGTGTTGCCATGATTGCGTAAACCCACCGCCGCTCCGTTTTTTGTCTCTCATGTCGTAAGCGTTTTGCGATACCTTGGCCGTCGGAGGCTCTTGGGCGCGATTGCCTTCCGTGGGTTGGAGGTGCGACGGCGACGATGCCACGGATGCGTCCCCCTGTCGTTACGATCGGGGAAAATAATCGGCCATTTCCTCCCCTGATATCGGATGTGATCTAAATGCGGAGTCGACGCGATCGGTACGTTCCGATGTTGGGGTGTGAATCAGCGTGCCGATGTTGTAGGGTGGAGATAACGTGTTCGGAAAGTGCCGATACTAGTACATAGAGATAACGTGATCGGAAAGTGCCGATATTGGGATACGAATTACAAAAAAAATTATCGGAAGGTGCCGATATTAAGGGATGGCGTTTTGTGTGTGGAGATAGCGCGATCGGAGAGTGCCGATGTAGAGGGAGACAATAATGTCAAGATCCCGATATTGTAATCGGACATTTTTTTTTAAAAGGGTCGAAATTCCCATTGTGGGCCCACAGTAATGTGACCTGCCCTGTGTGTTCTTTAGTGTAGGGATGGCGAAGAGTTTAAGAAAAAGAAAAGTTTACAATATGGGTTGTTAGAATAAAAAGTTTATAGGGTTTAGAAAGTTTATTGATAGAGAAAAAACGCTTAAAACTGTGGGTTTAGGATTTTTAATAAGGTTTAGAAAGATTATTTACACACAAAAACCTCTTAAAACGGTGGGTTTAGGATTTTTAATAAGGTTTAGAAAGATTATTTACACACAAAAACCTCTTAAAAACGGTGGGTTTAGAAAAAGTTTTATTAGGTTTATAAACTTTAAAAAAAAAGAAACGCTTAAAATGGTTTATAAGGAAAGGTTTATGAGTTTTGTGAGAAGGTTTATGAGGTTTAAGGGTTTATGAAGGTTTAAGGTGTTTTATATAACGTGTGAGTGTTCTATAGAAATGTTTACATAGGTTTAATAAGCAACTTCGAAAAGATCATAGACGTAAGGTTTTAAAAAAGTACTTAGAGGTAAGGTTCTTACTGTACATTTATGTACAAATGTTTGTACATTTATGTACATTTATTACAAGAAATGTTCAGAATTATTGTATTTATAAAGAAATAGTAATTGTAGGTTTATAAAATATTTACGGTATTATCACACACACACACACACACACACACACACACACACACACACACACACACAGACAGAGTCTCCGTTGCGCAGGGGCTCGCATTTCGACCCTCTAGTCAAACGACGGGCCCAGGTTCGAATCCCGGACGGGGGGGGCATGCTGGCTCACAGCCAGCCTAGCCGAGCATCCTCATCTAGTGTGATCGGTTGATAAGTTAGGTGGTTGGGGTGGGGGGGGGTGCTAGCGTAAGCTGTGGCGCGTGTGTGGATGAGGACATGTGCCCGCACGTGAATGTACGTGCTCACACGTGCGTTCTTAGACACGTATACATATTATCGAAGGATACAAAAGGAATGGATAACCAGAGACCAGAACATGAAATTAAGCAAAGACAAATAAATAACCCGTTAGGGGGAAAAAAAAAAGAGATGTAAAGACGTGTCCTTTTGTATAAGAGTGTGGGTGGATGACTGGCATTGGAGGATGAACTTATGATTGGATGACAGTGTATGGATGTTGAATGAATTATATGACAGTAGAGAATGTTCAAGAGGTGGGATGGGGGCGCTGGTATCCACCACGAGTGTACTACTCCCTCCCCGTACAGTACAGATGGGTAGTTACACACGTACACACTTAAGTACATACACACACACACACACACACACACACACACACACACACACACACACACACACAAACGCTCGCCAGACATGGAGAGGCTCGGGCCCGCAGAAAACTACCCAGTTCCCAACCCAGAATTTGTATATCGAAAACACCATGTATATATATAAATCGCTGTACAGTTGTAAGTAAAGAAAATGAGAATACAGCCTGTATGGTTCTGCATGATTGAAAGAAAATGAGAATACAGCCTGTATACTTCTGCATGATTGAAAGAAAATGAGAATACAGCCTGTATACTTCTGCATGATTGAAAGAAAATGAGAATACAGCCTGTATACTTCTGCATGATTGAAAGAAAATGAGAATACAGACTGTATACTTCTGCATGATTGAAAGAAAATGAGAATACAGCCTGTATTAGTCGTGCATGACGCTGGGTCATTCATACATAACGCACACGGTAAGCACGCCTGACAGGATCCCGTACGTGTACGTATAGCATACATAGTATGCATGGCCAGTGCCCTTGGCATGTATACCCCCACAGAACGCTGTTATGCGGATGGAGAGTCCTCCTGCTCTTATGTTTCCAGCGCTGCCCTTGCACATCTCGGCCGTGGCGATGTGTGTACAAGTGCACGCCATAGGCCATGGGTCTGAACCTCGTGGCTCATTAATGATATCAACATAGTCACACACACACCACACCACACCACACCACACCACAACACACACACACCACACCACAACACACACACACACACACACACACACACACACACACATAAGCACACACACACACACCACACCACACCACACCACACACTCACACACATAAGCACACACACACACACACACCACACCACACCCACTACACACACACACACACACACACACACACACATAAGCACACACATACACACGCACACACACACACATACGCACATTTTCTGTGCGTACATTTCGTTTATATTGTGTCCGTATTTAATACACCCGAATGATCCCTGTGTACATTAGATAGTCAGTCAGTTTGTCGTAACTTTACGCATTGTTTTTCAAAATTGTGCGTGTTGACGGCGCCGCCCCCGGCGTTTCGTTTACGGGCTCATTTTTGTCCTCGTTTTGCGTATATGTGCGTCTGTGTGTGTGTGTGTGTGTGTGTGTGTGTGTGTGTGTGTGTGTGTGTGTGTGTGGATGGTGTATGTGTCTGTGTGGTGTGTGTGTGTGTGTGTGTGTCTGTGTGTGTTTTCCACCAGGGCACATAATGACTGTGTTTATGTTTTGTGAATCTGTATGATTCATGATGTCCTTATGTGATGAATTGCGTAATTAGTTTTTTTTTTTGTTCGTTTGACCGTCTGTATGTGTGTGTGTGTATGTGTGTGTGTGTGTGTGTGTGTGTGTGTGTGTGTGTGTGTGTGTGTGTGTGTGTGTGTGTGTGTGTCTGGTGTTTCTTGTTTGTGCGTACGTTGCCGAACCGTGTGTGTTCGTTTCGTTCAGGTTTCACAGCTGTTGTGAGCGCGTTTCACAACTGTTATGACGTCCGTTTCACAAGTGTGTGTGTGTGTGTGTGTGTGTGTGTGTGTGTGTGTGTGTGTGTGTGTGTGTTCTTGTGTCTGTGTCTCGCTTATGCGTACTGTTTGGCCCACGTTTCACTGCGTATCAGTTGTGTTCAAGTTTCACGAATTAACGTTCTTACATCATCATGTATGCTACATAGATATATTATATCAGTGTCATACAAGACCCTTGTTTAGTTTCTTAAGCAAGCGTCGTGTCAGGCATTGTCTTGTTTCACTTGTTTGTTTCATAAGCAAGTTTACTGTCAGTGTTTCCCTTGTTTACTTTCGTTTCATAATCTTGTGTGTTTCTTTGCTTCATATATTTTGTTTCATGTTTCTTAAACAAGTGCGGTTTCAGTATGTCTTGCTTAGTTTCTTGTGTTATAAGCAAGTGTGGTTTCAGTGTCTATCTTGTTTAGTTCCCTGGCCTTCGTCCTGACCTTCGAGGGTCAGGTCAGAGCCCAGGTCATCATACCTAAGGGTCGTACCATGGGGATCAGGGGGTCGTACCGTCATGTTCAAGGCCGTACCGTCTTGCTCACTGGTCATACCGTCTTGTATGTATATATATATATATATTTCTTGTATCTCCCCTGATGATGTGATTATTACACGAAAGTGCACTTGGGAACTTATTGTGTTTCATTTCCCCGTGGACTCATAGCAGTGATAGTGTTGTATTCACATCAGCGTTTATCCGCCCATACAGTCCACGGCGGCTGTGTCCTCATGACGTGCATGAACAACCTATCCCAGTCGTAATGAAGGCATATGTAACGACTCGCTTATTTTGACCCGTACATGGCAATCGGTTCTGATCATCCCGTCCCTCTACCGTGGTGCACGCGTTCTCATTTTAGGTCTGGTGGTGTGGCTGTGTGTCTCGTGTATTTCGTATGGCACTGGGTGTATTGATGATGGTACAGGGCGGGTCTGTGTCACGGGGCAGTGCCAGGATGCTGGGCGTCCACCTCATATGATGTTGTGTGGCGACACGAGGTGAGTGATGTGGCGGAGCATAAATTTTGAATTGCGGACGCTTGGTAACACTGGGTGCGTATTTATGTATATTTTTGTGTTGCCACTGATGGATCGTACGGTTGGCAACAGCGTCATGATCATAGCATAACAGTGCCTGATATATATATATATATATATATATATATATATATATATATATATATATATATATATATATATATATATATATATATGTGTGGGTATTTTACTGCCTGTTTATATTACATGTGTTGTATTCACTGTGTGTATATAGCTATTTATATAACCCTTGTTTTGCTCTCGCGATGTATATAACTGGTTTGTATGATGCCTTTCTTTATGCCATAGACATACGTATGCTAACGCCACTTCCTCTCATTTCTCGAATACATGTGATGTGTTACACTTGCTTATAATACATCTCTCAGCTGTTCACAAGATATATCCTTTTATGCATACTTAGGTATTCATATAACGTAAGGGTATGAGTATACATCAAGTGGGTGACAGTTGTACATGTATACAAGTACATATTACAGCTGCAGCTGTAGTATGCATAACACAAGATATATATATATATATATATATATATATATATATATATATATATATATATATATATATATATATATTTATATATTTATTTTTATCCATTCCACTTTCCTGACTCACACAACAGTTTCTATGCCAAGAAATATAGATCGTCTTTCTAATGCTTTTTATGTCTTCAGAAAACATAATACGATTGTATGTTTGAATGGGATTGGGTGAATATTTTTCATCATATGTTATATAACATGAACTTCTCTCCATATGACAGTGTTCATTGAAGCTAACATTTCTTTTTTGTACAAGATCCCCAAGCTATAAGGGAATAATATGCCCCTGGCCCTGAAATTTCTTGTCAGATATTATATATATATATATATATATATATATATATATATATATATATATATATATATATATATATATATATATATCATACATATTCGCCATTTCCCGCATTTACGAGGTAGCGTTCAAAGCAGAGTACTGAGCCTTTGAGGGAATATCATCTCTTGGCTCCCCTCTCTGTTCCTTTTTTTGGAATAGTAAAAAAAAAAAGAGATGGAAGGATTTCCAGCTCCCCGCTCCCATATATATATATATATATATATATATATATATATATATATATATATATATATATATATATATATATATATATATTGGAAAGGATCTCAGTTTTGCGCGTGATCAAGATATTCCTGAGTCCACGGGGAAAGTGAAACACGATAAGTTCCCAAGTGCACTTTCGTGTAATAATCACATCATCAGGGGAAACACAAGAGAGAAATATAGCAGTCATTTGATATACAACGAAGAGACGTCCTAGCTACGTCTCTTCGTTGTATATCAACTGACTGTTATATTTCTCTCTTGTGTCTCCCCTGATGATGTGATTATTACACGAAAGTGCACTTGGGAACTTATCGTGTTTCATTTTCCCCGTGGACTCATAGGAATATATATATATATATATATATATATATATATATATATATATATATATATATATATATATATATATATATATCGAACCGAACTCGCCAAATGAGGCTTTTAAGACCACAATCATCACCATTTAGGCCTCCGTGTTGGAGGTGTTGTCGAGGGGGTGAATTATGTTAATGGGTGGTAGGTACACCTATGCAATCAGGGGGCTCCCGTGAGGAGGAGGAGGAGGAGAGAGAGAGAGAGAGAGAGAGGCCTCCGTGTTACCAATGTCGCAGGATTACATCCCCAGACTCGACTCTGGCGTATCCCAATTGCGACGTAAACAACATATATATATATATATATATATATATATATATATATATATATATATATATATATATATATATATATATATATATATATATATATAATGCCCATTGACAAAGCTGCATGGGTTTTGGGGGGTAGATGGATGATGGGGAAGGGAGGGGGGGTCCTTCCACCTCGACGTTGTCCATCCACAGTCTCAATAGACAGAGGAGGGAACTCCCCCTGCCTCTCCCTCCCTCCCCCAGATCTCGTCTTTTGTACAGAAAAGCTTTTGGTGAGAACATTTGACAGTGTTCCTCTCTCTCTCTCTCTCTCTCTCTCTCTCTCTCTCTCTCTCTCTCTCTCTCTCTCTCTCTCTCTCTCTCTCTCTTCTACCCCAGAGAGAGAGTCTGTGTGTGCGTGTATGGGTTAGGGGAATGGGGGTAGCCAACTGCCGTAGGTGGGGAAATGGACCTTCCCTTTCAGCACAGGAAACCGCTGGGGGAAGAGAGAGAGAGAGAGAGAGAGAGAGAGAGAGAGAGAGAGAGAGAGAGAGAGAGAGAGAGAGAGAGAGGAGTCGAAACCCCAACGTTTTCATAGATTTTACGTCTCCCAATACATCAGGCAGAGAGAGGAGGGGGGGCGCCGCGGGGGAGGCCCTGGGAGTCTTAATGGCTGTAGCTCGTTTGCTAAACGTTGTGCGGTCATCAAACTGCCCACCAGAGCAATTCTCACCCGGGGTAAATGAATCCTGTCTGGTCGGGTTAGGTATTTAGGGTGATGATGGAAACGGTGTTGCCCTTTTTTGTCGACAGATGGAGATAGTTTCTTGCCCCGCAAGCGCCAGGCGAGCTGATAGGCCAGAGGCGGCCAATGGGCGCGCGCCTTCTGTTGATCGATTCCGGCTCAGGCTCAATCAATTAGTGCACACAGTAGGTACGGGGGAAGGGGTTCCAGATATTTTTTGGCAGGCCAGAAGACCTGGTCAAGCACACAGCAGCTCGTAAAGATGTGGTCAGTTTTATGTATCGAGCCTTTGCTGCCGGTTTTTTCTATTGTGTGGAATGATTTTAGGGAAAACTATGATAATATATGAAGGTTCCCCTCAATTCCACTTCACCCTTCCCCCGGTGCGTCGGCACTGTCCGTATCCTGCGCTCGGATTGGCCGAGATCCGCGTAACTCCTCCCTAAGACCATCTGGCCCCGCCCTAATCCCGCCTCCGAAAGTGATGTAGCAGAAAAATGGTTGGACTACATAGTGTTCACTCGTGTTCCCGTTGTAGGACACGCACTTTTACAGCGTCAACTCTATGTAGCGGAGGTGATAGCAAGTCACCTACAACTCGTACCACAAGTTCAACTTGTTCATACATCCACAACTTGAACGTTTACTCCCAAAGGTAAAGATCTTCCCGAACTGAAACGTTGCTGTAGTGAATCTCTCCCCCCGTGCAGTTTGTGTGTTTACGATCACCGTCGAATTATAAGTGTTTTGGTGGAGCGAGTGTCGGGGCACCACCAGTTTTTCCTCTCTCTCCAGTCAAGCCTTGTGGAGGGGTCCTAGCGCGGGGCTTGAGCATCCTGGGGGAAGCCCTCCTCGCCATCTGGCGGACGGAAAGTTTGCATTTTTCCCTCACTCCGGCTTGAAAAAGTGGCGGTGGACGCGTGCTGGAAGTGGGGGTTTGGTGATGTGAGCCAGGCTTGAAGGACACGACCGACCGACCTCCTCCTCCCTCCCGACTACTATGAGAAGTGTTGAAGGTCGACGACATGTGTGAGTGTTTCGTAAAGAGGAGATTGTGGGCGGGCAGAGGAAGGGATCTCGACAGTCTCATTCCCGGCCACGACATGCGGGAGAGAGACAGAAGTTTGACGACCAATTTGTGATCCCGGAGTGACTCAAGTGACAAGTTCTCCTCGACTAACAATCAGTTCGTCCTCCCTCCTCCTCTCCTCCCCGCACAGAATCCAGTAACGTCCCCTCCTAATGTCAGAATGACGTGTTATCTCGTAGACTCCCCGTGATGTGAGAGCGAGTAGGGCCGGCGGGGAAGCACGGAAATTTAATGTTCTCCCCCCGGAGTATCCTTGCCCTCCGGCAGGCGTACTAGGTGTAATCAGTCTCGAGAACCGAATCTGTGTTCCGGTTCTCTCCCCCTCCTGTTGTAGCCTTCTCCGATCTGCCTGGACAAGCCGCTCCCCTTCCAAGACGCATGTTAAGACCCGACTTCGAGTCGCGAGTTCGATGGACTCAGTGCGTATAAGTCCGAGGAGGACGGGTTGTGACGGGCTAGGTGTCGGAGACACGACCCCCCCTAACCCGCCCCTTGCGTCGTCGCCTAGCGTAACGTGACGCACGGAGTGATGACTTTAGAGCAGCAGGAGGCAGGTGTGACGCCATACCCTCGCTGGACAAGCAGGGGAATCGCTGTGCAAGTGTTCCCTCACACGTAGCATAACTGAGGCCAAAGAACGAGGCTCCTATATCACGGGGATGGGGCTGGGTAGAGCGACAGAGCAAATGGGGTCAAATGACCCGTGACCTCAAGTCATTCCAGCTGTGTCATCACCATGTTAATTCCAAGCCGAGACAACCCAGTTGGTTATGATGAATTAAAGTAGATCTAGTCCTTATTAATTTTAAAAGTAGATTTTGTTCAGCCTTCCCCAGATTGGAATATTCTCATATATATATATATATATATATATATATATATATATATATATATATATATATATATATATATATACACAGCCCCCCTAGGGCGTCTAGCCTCCGAGGACCCAGGGAGGAGAAGGGCGTTGTGAGGGGCTTAGAACTTGAGGATGAACCGCACGTGCCGCTTGGCCGAAATCCCGGCCGTTCTCCCGTCACTAAATCCACTAAACGAGCTGCGGTGAAGACCTCCTCCCGGGCCGCCGCCGCCGCCGCCAGCCAGCCCTGCTGCACTCTGCGGCCAAACTCGGCCAGGTTTGGGAGCCGCCCGAAGGAGGAGACCTCAAGACCCTCGCGAAAGTTCATTTAGTACACGCGTCTGTGTGGCCGCCGCAGAGCGGGAGTGGTGGTTGTGGCCGCTGCCGCGGGACAGAAATTCTCCCCTCGCCGTTTTGGGATCTCGAAATGACCCACGGTGTTGGGATGTAATTAGCATTATTCAATGGAAAAAAAAAAAATTGTGGTGTGACTGTGCTTGAAGAAGTCGCTTTGGTCTCCCTCTTTTTCTCGTACCCGAAGGAGAGGAGCAGGAGTAGTAGTAGTGGTTGTGGAAGCGTGTGCGTGCGTCCGTGTGTATGTGTGTATGTGTGTGTGTGGCCAGTACAGCGTGTAATAAATGACGAGGCATTAATCACACGACCAAGGAGAAGCTCATTTAGATGCGCGACAGCCAGGCAGGCACGGCGCTATTATGCAGCCCACGTCCCCCCCGCGGCCACGACAAAGACCCTCCACTAGTGAAATTTTCAACGAGAGGAGGAGGAGAAGGAGGAGGCGCGGCGCCCCCCTTCAAAAAATATCAGAGAGGGGAAGGTCTTTCCCTCCCGTTCATGTCTCGTGATTCCTCAAACATCTTCAAAAAGCACGCGTCTGTTGGTGACCTCCTCGGGAGGGCCAGTGTGTAAATTAACGGCCCGTGTGTGTGTGACGGGGCTCGGAGGCGCTTGGCGGTGGTGACGGCGTCACCGTACGGGGATTTATCCCGTCGGTTTCGTGCGAGTGTCGCCCTCCATATATATATATATATGACCCGACCGTCATCCTCTCGGGATTCGCCGCGTCAGGAGGTTCACGTTAAGGGCGCACACACATCTCGCCCACTCAACCAGGGGCCTGGTTAACCTCCACTTGTCCCATAGACCTAACCTCCGCCCGGAGAGGTCGCACGCCCCTTCCAGAGCCTGTGATAACAGCCGGGCGACGGTTCCCCAGTACCGGGTGTCGGCTGTCCCGGGAACTCTCTAGTACCGTGGTTGGAATCCCCCATGGTGGATCTGGATCCTCTTGGTTGGGCTGCCTAACCGGTCGAGTCACCTCGCTCTTAATCCTGGCCAGAATTTAATCTTCAGTTTGGACTCTCTATCTCTCTCTCTCTCTCTCTCTCTCTCTCTCTCTCTCTCTCTCTCTCTCTCTCTCTCTCTCTCTCTCTCTCATCACCCCTGTAGAGCTAGCTCTCTCTCCCCCTTCCCCCTCAGCCTGCCCGTCATCGTCATCATCGCTGCCGCTGGCGCGCGCCGCGCCCCCCGGTCCGAGTGATTACGGAGAATAGTTGTTTATATGCAAATCAGGAGGACACAGATTTAACTGCGTTGTTTGGTCATTACCGTGCGCCTGTTGGGGTAATTGTCCCGGGTTATGTTTGAGTCCGTCTGTTTCAGCTTTCTTTTAATTGGTTGTTTTGTAATTGATGAATGAAATTGGATTCGATTCATTGTAATTTTTTTTTTTTTTGACGTTGAGGCGCGAGGGGTTGAAGGGAGGGGGTGGTGTCGTGTCATGTCGTTTCGCCAGGAGCGGGGCGAGACTTGTCGTCCCACCCCGCCGGCGGCTGCCCTCATGCTGGTCGTGTGGTGGTGGTGGTGATGATGCTGTCGTTGTGGTGGTGATGGTGGTGTCGTTGTGTGATGAGAGGGAGGGATGGGGGGGGTTGTTGTTGTCGTCGCTGTATCCGCCTGATGCCGCAGGTCGTCGCCGCCTGGTGATGATGTCGTCCCAGCGTGCCGCAGGTCGTTCGCCGACTGATAGTAACGTCCCAGTTTGCCGCAGGTCGTCGCTTGCGTGTTAGTTTTGACCCGGTGTCCCGCAAGTCGTCGCTGTTGGGTAGTTTTGTCGTCCCAGCGCCGCAAGTCGTCGCCGCTTGTTAGTCATGCCCTAGCGTACCGCAAGTCGCCGCTGCCTGGCAGTTTTGTCGTTCCACTGTACCGCAAGCCATCTCTGGCCGGCAGTATTGTCGTCCTAGTTTGCCGCAGGTCGTCGCCGCAACAGTAGTAGCGTCGTCCTAGTTTGCCGCAGGTCGTCGCCACAATAGTAGTAGCGTCGTCCTAGTTTGCCGCAGGTCGTCGCCACAATAGTAGTAGTGTCGTCCTACTTTGCCGCAGGTCGTCGCCACAATAGTAGTAGTAGTGTCGTCCTAGTTTGCCGCAGGTCGTCGCCGCAACAGTAGCAGTGTCGTCCTAGTTTGCCGCAGGTCGTCGCCGCAACAGTAGTATTTTCGTCCTACTTTGCCGCAGGTCGTCGCCGCAACAGTAGCAGTGTCGTCCTAGTTTGCCGCAGGTCGTCGCCGCAACAGTAGCAGTGTCGTCCTAGTTTGCCGCAGGTCGTCGCCGCAACAGTAGCAGTGTCGTCCTAGTTTGCCGCAGGTCGTCGCCGCAACAGTAGTAGTGTCATCCAAGTTTGCCGCAGGTCGTCGCCGCAACAGTAGCAGTGTCGTCCCCGTTTGCCGCAGCCATATTTCAGTGACCTCCCGCAAGGAGGGGAAGAGGGCGCGCGGACAGAATTTGCCCCGCTGCTCGTCGCATGTACACTCCACGCAAGAGATTCACCTGGCCATGTTTTTGTTTGGGGATATCCCGATATTGGGGTATCTGGGTGTGTTGGGATCTCCCGATATTGGGGTATCTGGGTGTGTTGGGATATCCCGATATTGGGATATCCCGATATTGGGGTATCTGGGTGTGTTGGGATCTCCCGATATTGGGGTATCTGGGTGTGTTGGGATATCCCGATATTGGGATATCCCGATATTGGGGTATCTGGGTGTGTTGGGATATCCCGATATTGGGATATCCCGGAGTAGATAGCACCGCCAGAGGGAAAGAAACCTACCTCCTCCCCACCTTCTCTCACCCACATACCGGAGACTGACCCCACCCTCGTGTGTTGACCTAATTAAGGGAATGATTATCATGAGCCTCTACGATTAGTCGATGATTATCATGAGCCTGTACGAGTAATCGATCGATTATCATGAGCCTCTACGATTAATCGATCGATTATCGTGAGTCTACGATTAATCGATCGATTATCATGAGCCTCTACGATTAATCGATCGATTATCGTGAGTCTACGATTAATCGATCGATTCTCGTGAGCCTCTACGATTAATCGATCGATTATCGTGAGTCTACGATTAATCGATCGATTATCATGAGCCTCTACGAGTAATCGATCGATTATCATGAGCCTCTACGATTAATCGATTATTCTCATGAGCCTTTACGATAAATCGATGATTATCATAAGCCTTTACGATTAATCGATCGATTATCGTGAGCCTCTACGATTAATCGATGTTCACCTTGGGGGGGATACATTTTTTTTGTCAGATTATTCTTATGATTCACGACGTCTTTCGCAACCAGTTTGTGTGATCATACCCAGTTGACGATTATTTGTGCGTGGATGCGCTCGAACTTCCGTCCTGTCCCGCTAGAGTGATTAATATTTGCAGCCCGACGATTCGCTCCCCTTCGTGTGATCACTTCTTAATTAATCACCATTCTTGCAGCAGTGGTGAGAGGGAGGGAGGAGAGGGAGGCACCATTACCGTCACCATCATTGTTCTCAGATGTGAGATGGTGAACTAGATAAGTCATGATGCTCACTATCGTCTTGATCACCATCAGCTGCAGCAGCCTTTTATTTCACCATCAGCTGCAGCATCTCACCATCACCAGCATCATCACCAGCATCTCACCATCACCAGCATCATCACCAGCATCTCACCATCACCAGCATCATCACCATCACCAGCATCATCACCAGCATCATCACCATCACCAGCATCATCACCAGCATCATCACCATCACCAGCATCATCACCAGCATCATCACCATCACCAGCATCATCACCATCACCAGCATCATCACCATCACCAGCATCATCACCATCACCAGCATCATCACCATCACCAGCATCATTATCATCATCACCTGCAATATTTCACTATCATCAGCTGCGGGATCTCACCATCACTATCATTACCAGCATCTCTCACCACCATCACCATCATCATCACCATCATCATCACCCCCACCATCATCATCATCATCATCATCATCATCTTCAGCTGGAGTATCTCACCATCACCATCATCATCATCATCATCATCATCATCTTCAGCTGGAGTATCTCACCATCACCATCATCATCATCATCATCATCATCATCTTCAGCTGGAGTATCTCACCATCACCATCATCATCATCACCACCATCATCATCATCATCATCATCATCATCTTCAGCTGGAGTATCTCACCATCACCATCATCATCATCATCATCATCATCATCTTCAGCTGGAGTATCTCACCATCACCATCATCATCATCACCACCATCATCATCATCATCATCATCTTCAGCTGGAGTATCTCACCACCATCATCATCATCATCATCTTCAGCTGGAGTATCTCACCATCACCATCAACTCCGTCACTATCATCACCCTCGGTTGTAGCATCACCATCAGGGTTACTCCACAACCCGGTGGTGACTGCCATCATCATCATCATTTGACCCTCACACTCGCCTCCATCACCATAGTCATCACCATAAAGCCTCTCCCTCCCTCTAGCCTTGCCATATCCATCCCATCTTCAGCTCCCTCCCTCCCTCCCTCTGTCTCCCCCCATTTCCCTCCTTCCATCTGATGGCTCCTTTCCCTCCCTCCCTCTAGCTTGTCTTACCCATTTCATTCTCTCTCTCTCTCTCTCTCTCTCTCTCTCTCTCTCTCTCTCTCTCTCTCTCTCTCTCTCTCTCTCTCTCTCTCTCTACATCTCTTCCTTCATCTGTTACTCCTCCTTCCTCCCTCCCTCCCTTTCCATCTCTTGGCTCCATATATCCTTCCCTCAACCCTTTCGCTTTTCTCACCTGTCCCATTCCCCTGCCACCTATCTCTCCCTCCACATCTTGCCTCCCCTCCCTCCCTCCCTCTCCATGTAGGTGGCATCCCGCCCTCCCATCTCATGCATGTTAACCTTCCCCACCACAACCCACCTCCCCCTACAGTAGGCGGTGGTAGTCAGCCGCCCGCCCTTTAGACCTGGCCAGGGGTGGGTTAGGTTAGGGTGTTCGCCGGTAATTACGGGCGGGCAGGGTTGTTAAGGCAGACGGACGGAGGAGGAGGAGGAGGAAGGGAGGCCCTTGGAGTCAGCCTCCAGACACCTAGACGGGAGCTGGCCCGTCCACGCGAGTTTATGGTTGGCCACACACTCCCTCCTCCAGGCACGCCATCCCCGGCGAGGCGGCGCCCTTCTTGTAATAATGTTTATCACTCGTTCTCTCCATCGCTAATTACGTTCCTCAAGACTCTAATTACCGTGCCGATGGCTGAGTGGGATTTCATCGATATCGTGTCTATATGTGTGTGTGTGTGTGTGTGTGTGTGTATATATATATATATATATATATATATATATATATATATATATATATATATATATATATATACATAGTCTTGGGCGATTGCACGTTGCCCATTTTTCTGTGGTGGCGCCGTCCCAGCGGAAGAGTCCGTGGGGGCGATCTGGAGAGCGAAGTAATTAAGAGAATTTGTTAATGTAACCACCTTGGGTGGGGGGGGGGGAAGTTGTATGTCTTTTTGGGGGGGGTTGTCAGCAGCGGGGGGCGCCACACACACACACACACACACACACACCAGGAGCCACAAGCGTGAGACCGAAGAAAATGGAACGAAGACTCAAAAGAAAAAAAAAAACGGGCGGATGGTCTTGGTTTACGACTGAAGGTGCTAATGGAGGAGGCGGAACGCGGGGTCATGGTAGGGAGGGAGGGGGGAATTGGCTTCTGTGCCGTCTCCACCTTATCGAAGACAACATCTAATTATCACGTGTAATCGAGTGGGGCTTTATCTTGGTGCACCATCAGGAGGGAGGGAGGGAACCGCCGGGGGAGTGTAGGAAAGGTGTTGCCCCGGAGGAAGGAGGGGGGGGGGGAGATTGAAGAGGGAGGGGGGGTCGGCACAGCACACACCACCGCTACGACGCGGGGCGGCGGCCGCCCCCCCTGCCTTGTGGCACCTTCCTGAAGCAGGCGCTGAGGCGTCCACCCTCGCCAACACCAACACACCACCACACCCCCTCCAACACTACACCACCAACACACCACAGCAACACACACACACACACTACCACAACAACACAAATCACCAACACAGAATGTTACCACTCGATTATTTCCCGTTCTTTTTCTTCTTCTTTGCGCATTTTGACCCCGTGCATCTCACAGCCACAGCGGGGTCGTCTTGTGATTACAATCCCGGGCTAGATGCAGTCGATCGTTAATCAACAGATGTGATCTATTATTCATAATCGTACGGCACTTTTTGCCACGTATTTACTCCATTTTTTTTCTCTTCTTAACTCATTTACAGTTGGCGCTGGTAACTGGAGGGGCTCTTAAGAACGCTGTCTTACCTGCTCATGCTGCGCAGTGTGTGTGTGTGGGTGTGTGTCTGTGTGTGTGTGTCTGTCTGTCTGTGTGTGTGTGTGTGTGTGTGTGTGTGTGTATGTACATGGCCAAGTTGTGGCTGACCCAGGGAGCTGCCAGAAGGCTGCGTGATATTTTTCGCATCTTATATTCTCTACCTGTTCCTTACACAGTGTTGATATATGATATAAGGTCTTGCGATTATCCTTATGCAGTGTTGGTATAGGATATATAAACCTCATACAGTGTTGATATATGATATACAAACTTGCGATTGTCCTCATACAGTGTTGATATATGATATGTAAACCTGCGATTATTTTCATAGTGTTGATATATGATATATAACCTTGCGATTATCCTTATATAGTGTTGATATATGTAATCCTGCCATTATTCTAAGGGATCTATGACTGTTTGAGAGGATTGAGCCGTGGCGGTGGAGTCCTTGCTTCGTGTGTGCGACGGTATAGCGTCATTTCATTGCGCATTTTTATAAAATCGTACGTTAAATTTTGCCCCCTGGCGGTAGCCGACGCAGATGTTTTGCCAGCAGCACGTGTTAAATTCTGTGGTTGTGTGTTAATGTTCGTTGTAGTGTGTCCACTCCGTGAGCTCTTGTGATTTTTTTTGAGATAACACTGCTTGGTGCTTCTTATGTTAATCGCCGTGGTTGTTATAAGTTTAACATGTTTAAGCAGCGTATTTACTGAGAATTTGACAAGTCAAATCGCAGATGTTACAGCACACACACACACACACACACACACACACACACACACACACACACACACACACACACACACACACACACACATATTAACCTCTGCTGGTGGAATAGGGTATTGAAAGTAACCATTGTATGTGCTTAAGATCTAATATGTTAAGCGTCTGTATTGAAATTTTTTTTAAATTGTTAGATCACGCAGGTGTTAATAACTTTCACTTGTTTACCCAAGTTAAAGCATGATGTTATAATGTAAATGCGTTGAGTACACGACGTTAAATCTCATATATGTTAATTCCTCGGAAGGTTTCGTAACATGCACATGGCAGGGGGCCCCCTGTAGATGTTAATGCCCCAAACAAGTTAATATTAGCAGTGTTCTGTTGTACAGGTATTTAACCCATGTTAACCCCCTCCACAGAGATACAGTAATTAACACAGATTAACCTCCATAGATGTGATACTAGTAGAGATAACTCCCCTCTGATATCTTCCCTCTTAAGATAACTCCCCTCTGATATCTTCCCTCTTAAGATAACTCCCCTCTGATATCTTCCCTCTTAAGATAACTCCCCTCTGATATCTTCCCTCTTAAGATAACTCCCCTCTGATATCTTCCTCTTAAGATAACTCCCCTCTGATATCTTCCCTCTTAAGATAACTCCCCTCTGATATCTTCCCTCTTAAGATAACTCCCCTCTGATATCTTCCCTCTTAAGATAACTCCCCTCTGATATCTTCCCTCTTAAGATAACTCCCCTCTGATATCTTCCCTCTTAAGATAACTCCCCTCTGATATCTTCCTCTTAAGATAACTCCCCTCTGATATCTTCCCTCTTAAGATAACTCCCCTCTGATATCTTCCCTCTTAAGATAACTCCCCTCTGATATCTTCCCTCTTAAGATAACTCCCCTCTGATATCTTCCCTCTTAAGATAACTCCCCTCTGATATCTTCCCTCTTAAGATAACTCCCCTCTGATATCTTCCCTCTTAAGATAACTCCCCTCTGATATCTTCCCTCTTAAGATAACTCCCCTCTGATATCTTCCCTCTTAAGATAACTCCCCTCTGATATCTTCCCTCTTAAGATAACTCCCCTCTGATATCTTCCCTCTTAAGATAACTCCCCTCTGATATCTTCCCTCTTAAGATAACTCCCCTCTGATATCTTCCCTCTTAAGATAACTCCCCTCTGATATCTTCCCTCTTAAGATAACTCCCCTCTGATATCTTCCCTCTTAAGATAACTCCCCTCTGATATCTTCCCTCTTAAGATAACTCCCCTCTGATATCTTCCCTCTTAAGATAACTCCCCTCTGATATCTTCCCTCTTAAGATAACTCCCCTCTGATATCTTCCCTCTTAAGATAACTCCCCTCTGATATCTTCCCTCTTAAGATAACTCCCCTCTGATATCTTCCCTCTTAAGATAACTCCCCTCTGATATCTTCCCTCTTAAGATAACTCCCCTCTGATATCTTCCCTCTTAAGATAACTCCCCTCTGATATCTTCCCTCTTAAGATAACTCCCCTCTGATATCTTCCCTCTTAAGATAACTCCCCTCTGATATCTTCCCTCTTAAGATAACTCCCCTCTGATATCTTCCCTCTTAAGATAACTCCCCTCTGATATCTTCCCTCTTAAGATAACTCCCCTCTGATATCTTCCCTCTTAAGATAACTCCCCTCTGATATCTTCCCTCTTAAGATAACTCCCCTCTGATATCTTCCCTCTTAAGATAACTCCCCTCTGATATCTTCCCTCTTAAGATAACTCCCCTCTGATATCTTCCCTCTTAAGATAACTCCCCTCTGATATCTTCCCTCTTAAGATAACTCCCCTCTGATATCTTCCCTCTTAAGATAACTCCCCTCTGATATCTTCCCTCTTAAGATAACTCCCCTCTGATATCTTCCCTCTTAAGATAACTCCCCTCTGATATCTTCCCTCTTAAGATAACTCCCCTCTGATATCTTCCCTCTTAAGATAACTCCCCTCTGATATCTTCCCTCTTAAGATAACTCCCCTCTGATATCTTCCCTCTTAAGATAACTCCCCTCTGATATCTTCCCTCTTAAGATAACTCCCCTCTGATATCTTCCCTCTTAAGATAACTCCCCTCTGATATCTTCCTCTTAAGATAACTCCCCTCTGATATCTTCCCTCTTAAGATAACTCCCCTCTGATATCTTCCCTCTTAAGATAACTCCCCTCTGATATCTTCCCTCTTAAGATAACTCCCCTCTGATATCTTCCCTCTTAAGATAACTCCCCTCTGATATCTTCCCTCTTAAGATAACTCCCCTCTGATATCTTCCCTCTTAAGATAACTCCCCTCTGATATCTTCCCTCTTAAGATAACTCCCCTCTGATATCTTCCCTCTTAAGATAACTCCCCTCTGATATCTTCCCTCTTAAGATAACTCCCCTCTGATATCTTCCCTCTTAAGATAACTCCCCTCTGATATCTTCCCTCTTAAGATAACTCCCCTCTGATATCTTCCTCTTAAGATAACTCCCCTCTGATATCTTCCCTCTTAAGATAACTCCCCTCTGATATCTTCCCTCTTAAGATAACTCCCCTCTGATATCTTCCCTCTTAAGATAACTCCCCTCTGATATCTTCCCTCTTAAGATAACTCCCCTCTGATATCTTCCCTCTTAAGATAACTCCCCTCTGATATCTTCCCTCTTAAGATAACTCCCCTCTGATATCTTCCCTCTTAAGATAACTCCCCTCTGATATCTTCCCTCTTAAGATAACTCCCCTCTGATATCTTCCCTCTTAAGATAACTCCCCTCTGATATCTTCCCTCTTAAGATAACTCCCCTCTGATATCTTCCCTCTTAAGATAACTCCCCTCTGATATCTTCCTCTTAAGATAACTCCCCTCTGATATCTTCCCTCTTAAGATAACTCCCCTCTGATATCTTCCCTCTTAAGATAACTCCCCTCTGATATCTTCCTCTTAAGATAACTCCCCTCTGATATCTTCCCTCTTAAGATAACTCCCCTCTGATATCTTCCCTCTTAAGATAACTCCCCTTTGATATCTTCCCTCTTAAGATAACTCCCCTCTGATATCTTCCCTCTTAAGATAACTCCCCTCTGATATCTTCCCTCTTAAGATAACTCCCCTCTGATATCTTCCCTCTTAAGATAACTCCCCTCTGATATCTTCCCTCTTAAGATAACTCCCCTCTGATATCTTCCCTCTTAAGATAACTCCCCTCTGATATCTTCCCTCTTAAGATAACTCCCCTCTGATATCTTCCCTCTTAAGATAACTCCCCTCTGATATCTTAAGCAGTTTCGTTGCGTGTTATATTTTGATCTCAGTATCTTATATCTTCACACTCTCCTGCTGGGGGGGGAGGCCAGGCATCAAAATGGACTTCAACACCACACACTCTCGGGTTCTCAGAAGAGGAGGAGGAGGAGAGGGGCGCCGCCACCGCTTTCCCTTCCCTTATAGTATATTTCGTTAATTAATCCAGGCCAAGAAATCCACAGCGGAGGGATGTACGAGTGGAACGGCTTGGGAGTGGGGTGGTGGAGGGCGGGAGTGAGTCGTGCCTTGCGTCCTTACAGCTGGCGAGCCGATGGGGGAGGATTACAATTAAGGTGCGATTACATTATCCCAGAAGGTAGTAGTGTGAGTGTGTGTCGCTGGTTCCCTGTCGGTGCCAGCAAGGTCGGTGGCGATTAATGGGGTGTCCAGAGAGGGCTCCTCCCCCACGGGCCTGATCTTCGCCCAGATGCGACAGTTTATTCCGCCACAAATTTATTTCAAGGGGGGCCCTCAAGGGCCCAATTTCTTCTTGCGTGGGGTGCGCCAGGCCGGCCTGCTGGTTCCGCGAGAGATTGTTTCAATTTTTTTAGAATGATGATTTTTGATTTATGGGTGAAGATAATTTTTTGAAATTTTAGTCTATTTTTTATTTGGTTGAAATCTGTTTTTATGGGATAGGATTGATTTTTGTATTCACAATTTCCTTATGGGTTGAATTCGATTTTTATTAACATAAATTAGTTGATTTTTGATTTTTTCGTATTGTATATCGATTGTAAGATTTTTAATTTTTTTTCTCAGGGACAGTCCAGATTAAATGCGTTATTTATCACCCGTTGGGAGAGAGAGAGAGAGAGAGAGAGAGAGAGAGAGAGAGAGAGAGAGAGAGAGAGAGAGAGAGTGAGTGGGATTTCAAAACTCCCCTGTTGAGGAGACGCAAGCCGCTGGCGTCTTGATGTATGCTTGCTTCAGTAGTGACCCCTCGAGACTTACGTGTTGCGTCGTCCCTTTTTGCGTCGTGGTAGAGTGAGGTAGTTACTCAGGGCCTCTCGTACGTTGCGTCTTAAGACAGTCGTAATATTGTTGCGTCCCTCTGCGTCGATAGAATCATTCCGATTCGTCCATGCGTGGCGTTAGTAGAAATTGATCTGTTGGTCCGTATTGTGCTGGTAGATTAATATTGTTGGTCTGTTATGTGCTGGTAGATTGATATTGTTGGTCTGTATTGTGCTGGTAGATTAATATTGTTGGTCTGTTATGTGTTGGTAGATTAATATTGTTGGTCTGTTATGTGTTGGTAGATTAATATTGTTGGTCTGTATTGTGCTGGTAGATTAATACTGTTGGTCTGTATTGTGCTGGTAGATTGATATTGTTGGTCTGTATTGTGCTGGTAGATTAATACTGTTGGTCCGTATTGTGTTGGTAGATTAATATTGTTGGTCTGTTATGTGCTGGTAGATTGATATTGTTGGTCTGTATTGTGCTGGTAGATTAATATTGTTGGTCTGTTATGTGTTGGTAGATTAATATTGTTGGTCTGTTATGTGTTGGTAGATTAATATTGTTGGTCTGTATTGTGCTGGTAGATTAATATTGTTGGTCTGTATTGTGCTGGTAGATTAATACTGTTGGTGTGTATTGTGCTGGTAGATTAATATTGTTGGTCTGTATTGTGCTGGTAGATTAATACTGTTGGTCTGTATTGTGCTGGTAGATTAATATTGTTGGTCTGTATTGTGCTGGTAGATTGGTCCTTGATATGCTGATAAATGGACACCGATGGTCCGTCGTGAACTGATAGATTTATTTTGCTGGTCCGTTGAGTCCTGATAGATTTATTTTGTTGGTCCGTAGGGTGCTGATGAATATATTCTGTGGTCCGTAGTGTGCTGATAGATATGTTTCTGTGGTCTGTAGTGTGCTGATAGATATATTTCTGTGGTCTGTAGTGTGCTGATAGATTTATGTCAGTGGTCCGTAGTGTACTGGGAGATTTATTTCGATGGTCCGTAGTGCTCTGGTAGATTTATTTCTGTGGTCCGTAGTGTGCTGATAGATGTATTTTGTTGGTCCGTACTGTGCTGATAGATTTATTTCGGTGGTCCTTAGGGTGTTGGTAGATTTATTTCGGTGATCCTTAGGGTGTTGGTAGATTTATTTCGGTGGTCTGTATTTTGCTGTTAGATTTATTGCGGTGGTCCATAGTGTGTTGGTAGATTTATTTCTGTGGTCCGTAGTGTGTTGGTAGATTTATTTCTGTGGTCCGTAGTGTGTTGGTAGATTTATTTCTGTGGTCCGTAGTGTGTTGGTAGATTTATTCTGTTGGTCCGTAGTGTGCTGGTAGATTTTATTTTGAGCGCACTTACCTCTCCGATGAACTCATTATGAGCCAGCAGCGTTCAGAAAGGTTCGGATCGTGCGTTCATCGCCTCTTCAGAGATAGTCTACTACGTCCCAAGCTTTGAATTATCTATCGAACGCGTCCCAAGCTTTGAATTATCTATCGAACGCGTCCCAAGCTAGCTTTGAATTTGCTATCAAGCTGGTCCCAAGCTTTGAATTGACGATCAAGCTCGTCCTAAGCTTTGAATTTGCCATCAAGCTGGTCCCGACCTTTGAATTAACTATCAAGCTGGTCCCAAGCTTTGAATTGACGATCAAGCTCTTCCCAAGCTTTGAATTGACGATCAAGCTCTTCCCAAGCTTTGAATTGACGATCAAGCTCTTCCCAAGTCCTCTAACCCGTGTTCAGTTAGCCCCAAGCTTTCTATCAATTACTTAGTGCGTTCTGAGCTTACATTTAGTGCGCTCCAAGCTTTCTAACAGTTATTTAGCGCATCCCAAACCTTGCAACCAATATTTTGAACGTTCCCAAGCTGTCTGAAAAGTATATAGTGCGTTTCAAGCTTGCTAACAATTATTTAGTGCGTCCCAAACTTTCTAAAAGATATGAGTGCGTTCTAAAGTTTCTAATATTCGTTTAGAACGTGCCAAACCTTTCTTAGCATTTATTTAGCGCAACCCAAGCTCTCTAACCAATATATATATATATATATATATATATATATATATATATATATATATATATATATATATATATATATAATATATATATATATATATATATATATATATATATATATATATATATATATATATGTATATGTATATATATATATATATTTATATATATATATATATATATATATATATATATATATATATATATATATATATATATATATATATATGTTATTTAGTCCGCTTTAAGCTTTATAAAGTGTATCTAGAAAATCCCAAACTTGCTTATATATACCTAGTGTGCTCTAAGCTTTAGTAACTTTAATCTAGTGCGTTCGAAACTTTATGTTGCTCTTTTCTAATGGGTTCAAAGCTTTCTGACAAGTTTAGCGCGTTCTCAGTTTTCTATTATAAATTCAGCGCGTTCTAAGCTTTCTAATATCAATCCAGCGCGTCCTAAGCTTTTTCATATCAGTTCAGCGCGTTCTAAGCTTTCTAATATCAATCCAGGGCGTTCTAAGCTATCTAATATCAATCCAGCTCGTTCTAAGCTTTCTAATATCAATCCATTGCGTTCTAAGCTTTCTAATATCAATCCAGCGCGTCCTAAGTTTTCTGATATCAATCCAGCGCGTTCTAAGCTTTCTGATATCAGTCCAGGGCGTTCTAAGCTTTCTAACATCAATCCAGGGCGTTCTAAGCTTTCTAATATCAATCCAGCGCGTTCTAAACTTCCTGATATCAATCCAGCGCGTTCTAAGCTTTCTAATATCAATCCATTGCGTTCTAAGCTTTCTAATATCAATCCAGGGCGTTCTAAGTTTTCTGATATCATTCCAGCGCGTTCTAAGCTTTCTAACATCAATCCAGCGCGTCCTAAGTTTTCTGATATCAATCCAGGGCGTTCTAAGCTTTCTGATATCAGTCCAGGGCGTTCTAAGCTTTCTAACATCAATCCAGGGCGTTCTAAGCTTTCTCATATCAATCCATCGCGTCGTGAGTTTTCTAACATATAATTCTAATGCTTCTATAGAGAGACCTGGTAATCATTCTTGGCTTGGTAGCCGAAATGTATATTGCGTGTCCAGCGTGTTGACAGCTTTATTTGACAACCCGACCCCGTCCCCCTTGGCCGCAGAGCCATGTACGATCCGATCGCGTTTGACCGCTTTACGATGCTGTCTGAGCGTTGCTCGCTTCTTGACAGAATAGTTTTTTGCGTCGACAGTTCCTTGACAGTGTCTTGGCTTGCCTGTCAAGTACCTTGACACCGCTTTGTTATTCCTAGCTCCTTGACAGACTCGTCTTGCCCCTCCCATATATATATATATATATATATATATATATATATATATATATATATATATATATTTATTTATTTATTTTGTGTTTCTAGATTCTTGACAGCCGTTCTGCCGTCAAAATGTCTTTGACAGCAGTTGTGTGTGTGTGTGTGTGTTGTGTGTGTGTGTGTGTGTTTGTGTTCTTGACAGCTTCATACTTCCGCTTAAGCGTCTTGACGTCATTGTTTGCCGATCTAACGCTCTTGACTGCAACTGCCCTGCTCAGCCCGCGCGCCTTGACGGCACCGGTGTTTGTGTTTCTGTTCTCTCCTTGACAGCTTCAGAGCGCGCCTTACTGTACGTCGTTACCTGCTTTGACGGCGTCGGTACGACCCAGTCGTGTTGACCGTTACGCCGTACGACTCGAATATCTGAGAAATGTACTTTACGACCGAAGTTTCTTGACAGCTTTAAGCGTTTTAAACGTTTAAAGTGTTTAAGGTGTTTTAAGCGTTTAAAGTGTTTAAAGCGTTTTAAGCTTTTAAATTGCTTTATGTGTTTAAAGCGTTTTAAGCGTTTAGAGTGTTTTATGCGTTTAAAGTGTTTTATGCGCTTAAAGCGTTTTAAACGTTTAAAGTGTTTTATGCGTTTAAGATGTTTTGAGCGTTTAAAGTGTTTAAAGCGTTTTAAGCGTTTAGAGTGTTTTATGCGTTTGAGGTGTTTTAAGCATTTAAAGCGTTTTAAGCTTTTAAAGTGACTTATGCGTTTAAAACGTTTTGAGTGTTTGAAGCGACTTTTTATTACGCCTGAGCGTTTTGACAGCTTTATTTTGCCGTCTCCAGGCGTCTTGGAAATGCTCTTTGGTTGTTTGCTTGTTTCTTGGCAGCTTTGTTTTGCCGTCAAGTGATTTGACAGAAGCTGTCTTAGCGTCCGGAAATGCACGTGATGGATGGGTTTATAAGTTGTGTTGTATACCGACCTTGTAAGGCTGGACGCCTTGAGTTGCGTGTGGGTGAGGAACATTTGAGTTGCGACGAGTTGAGTGATGCTTGAGTTGCGACGAGTTGAGTAATACTTGAGTTGCGAGGAGTTGAGTAATGCTTTGAGTTGCGACGAGTTGAGTAATGCTTTGAGTTGCGACGAGTTGAGTAATGCTTTGAGTTGCGACGATTTGAGTGATACTTGAGTTGCAACGAGTTGAGTAATACTTGAGTTGCGACGGAGTGACGTTTGAGTTGCGTCGGAGTGAGTAACGGTCGAATTGCGACGGAGTAGCATTTTTGAGTCGCGTTGGAGTGTGTGTAACCCTCTTGAGTTGCGACGAAGTAACACTTGAGTTGCTGCTGAAGGTTTTGACCCAACAGTTAACACTGTAATGATTTAGGATCCTGGATAAATGATAATTATCCTCTAAAGATGCCAGTTATTTATATGATGATTCTGGATAAATGATACGACCCTCGAGCACGACGGTACGACCCTTGAGCACGACGGTACGACCCTCGAGCACGACGGTACGACCCTCGAGCACGACGGTACGACCATTCGAGCACGACGGTACGACCCTCGGGCACGACGGTACGACCCTCGAGCACGACGGTACGATCCTTGAGCACGACGGTACGACCATCTAGCACGACGGTACGACCCTCGGGCACGACGGTACGACCATCTAGCACGACGGTACGACCCTCGAGCACGATGGTACGACCCTCGAGCACGACGGTACGACCCTCGAGCACGACGGTACGATCCTTGAGCACGACGGTACGACCCTTCGAGCATGACGGTACGACTCTCGAGCACGACGGTACGACCCTCGAGCACGACGGTACGACCCTAGACCACGACGGTGCGACCTTCGAACACGACGGTACGATCCTTGGGCACGACGGTACGACCCTTGAGCACGATGGTACGACCCTCGAGCACGACGGTACGATCCTCGAGCACGACGGTACGACCCTTGGGCACGACGGTACGACCCTCGAGCACGACGGTACCACCCTCGAGCGCGACGGTACGACCCTCGTGCGAGCATGACGGCCTGGCCTTTGACCTGCAAGGGTCAGGTCAAAGGTCAGGGCTTCGTATCCAAAGGTCGTACCTTCAGGCTGAAGGGCCACACCGGTGTGCCCCAAGGGCGTCTCTCTCTCTCTCTCTCTCTCTCTCTCTCTCTCTCTCTCTCTCTCTCTCTCTCTCACAAGGCCTCTCTCTCTCTCCTCCCCAGATTGGATGACCCCCTTGGCAAGCGGCAGCCAGCTGAGCCCCACGCCCACTGCGCCCACGGTCTCAGCAGCCGCCCACGCACCCACCCACGCCCCGCCCGCGCCCACGCTGCCCCACGCCCACCTGGCCGTCATGTACTCCCCGGCTGCCTACCCGGACCAGCCCACGCCTTACCCCCTGCCCACGCTCGGTGGGGAGCAGTCCGCCTTCTACTCGCCCACGGTGAGTCTCTCCCCCTTAGCCTCCCCTTACCCTCCCCTTACCCTCCCCTCACCCTCCCCTTATCCTCCTCACCTTCCCTTACTCTACCCCACACCCCATTTACGTAGCCTCCCTTTACGTCCCCTTTGTCTTCTACCCTCCTTACCTCCCCTTACCTTCCTTACCTCCCCTTACCTTCCATACCTCCCCTTACCTTCCTTACCTCCCCTTACCTTCCTTACCTCCCCTTACCATCCTTACCTCCCCTTACCTTCCTTACCTCCCCTTACCTCCCATACCTCCCCTTACCTTCCTTACCTCCCCTTACCATCCTTACCTCCCCTTACCATCCTTACCTCCCCTTACCATCCCTACCTCCCCTACCCTTCCTTACCTCCCCTTACCCTCCTTGCCTCCCCTTGCCCTCCTTTACATTTTCATACCTCCCTTTGCCCTCCCCCTAGCCTCCTTTACCCCCTTCATTCCCCCTGCCTCCCCTTAGACTCCCTTACCTCCCAAGCCCTTTTTCACCCCATCCTCCCCCCTTACCCCCATAGTGTTCACTCAAAATGTAACGCTTTGTCGCAAGTTACGCTCCCCATATTCCAGTTTTTAGTGTTCATATTCTACATGTTACAAGTATTTCCATAAGTTAGTGTTCATTCTCTACACGGTACATGTATTTCCCTAATTTAGTGTTCATTCTCTACATGATACAAGTATTTCCATAAGTTAGCGTTCATTCCCTGCGTGGTACGTTTCATTTTTCCAGTGACTAGTGATCATCCCTCACACATGACGTACATATTCTTACACATGAAGGTGTTCATTTTCCTAAGGTTATGTCTACAGTATAGATCATTATTAACATTATTACTATCATCATTATCATTTATTATCATTATCAATATCATTATTATCAATATCATTATTATCATCATTGTAATTATCAATATTCTTGATATTATGACCATTTGTTATAATTGTTATTGTTATTGTTATTATTATTATTATTGTTATGATTATTATTATTATTATTATTATTATTATTATTATTATTATTATTATTATTATTATACCAGGACCTCTTTCTGATAGGGTGATGGTCTCCCCCCCCCCATACACACACACACACACACACACACACACACACAGAACCTACCACATTGTTTACAAGCATCATTTTACTCATTACATAATGTTATAATGTTCCTGTTCACTCACACGCTCCCGTCTGGTTAACACACCCCCCCCCCCCACCTCTGGCCACGACGGTACGACCTCTGCCGATGATGGTGACCTGACCTCCGACCCCCGACCGTGAAGTGTCGTATGGAGGGTCGCACCCAAGGGTCGTGCCCTCGTTCACAGCTGTGGCAAAACATATGCCCAAGTGAATGGCCTTCTCGGGCGGTAGAGAAAAGTTCAAGATAAGGAGAGAAATTTGCCCGGCCTCCACTGGTGTGTTTTAAGACCCGGGCGTTAAAGAAAGGTTATATGCGAAGGGAACGACACAAGAGGGAAGAGAATTCCAAAGCTTATCCCTTCGAGGAAAGAGGGAGATGAGATAACGGCACATCTTCGAGTGGTCAGCCACCACACAGAAAGTGAGGGAACCAGCAGCCAAACGCGTACCCGCGGGTCCAGACCTGGTGGGTGAGGGACACATGCAGACACCTCACGAGAACAGCAACCAAGATAATACTATATATAGAAGAGAGAGAGAGAGAGAGAGAGAAGCGACATCGCGGCGTACCGAAAGGGAGGGTTGAAGAGAGGTGATGCCAGGAGAGTTCATGAGAGTGGAAGACTTGTGCTTCCACTCTGGTGAACAGAGAGGCGGTGGATGAACCACCTCACATGTGTCAGGAGTACTTCACACTTGGGCGAATCAATCCCTGCAGATATGAATTAGCTCCTCGCATGAAAATTGAGTATGGTATTTGTACAGTACTCTCGGTTTGTGGGAAGTAGAATTTGGGATGTTAATTGTGCGGGGTTTCCATGAGAGAGTGGAGGATATGGCCATGCCAAATATATCTCTGTTATTACAGGGTTGAATTGTGATGTAATTAAGCAAATGCTTTTTTGATGGAGATATAAGGAGACATTGCGTTTAAGTACTGTAAGATTTGATAAGATTACTGCTTTCCCAACTTATGACCCTGCACAAGACCGCAAGGAATTTTGATCAGTACGAGAGAGAGAGTATTAGAAAGGGGTGGATGGATGGGAAATTAAGCTAACGTACGTGAAGTGTGGAATCGTCAGAATTAAGTATCAGTAGGGTTGGAAATAGAAGAGGATAAGATCATTTACGGGAAGAGGAAACAGAGTCGGAGATAAGACAGAACCCTGGGGAACGCCACTTCGATGGGACGGCCAGAGAGAGGAATCTGTGCGTCAGAAAACACAAGAGAGAGGCTGAGAAGCTGAAGGGAAATGAGTTTGAGAAAGCAAAGACTTTTGGTATTCCACACCCTGTCATATGCCTTTGGAGATATCGATGGTTACAACGAAGAGTCACACAGGAGAGAACATTAACGGTAGACGCTGCGCAGCGCAGCGAAATCCGTATCGGCGACCAGAAAGATGGAGGGGAGTGGAACTGTACGAGAAAGTTAAAGTTTAGAAGAAGAGTTTCAAGGATTCTGATTGCACACCTTCAGCATGATTTAGTACATATACAAGTCACTACCTACAGTGTTAGCGGAGCTCCGCCTGCGTGAGGTGGTTAGACCAAGAGGGGGAAAAGGGTGCCCGTGACGGAGGGGCCTGACGAAGGGGACTGTATCATCGTCGCTGGACGAAACACGAGCACAGTCTCTCGTCGGAGAACCTCCCGCTACAAAGGAATCAAGTCTTGTCCCTGCTGCTCAGTGTAGCGCAGCTTTGAAACTACATTACCCGCTGGTAAAAGCGTCCTGAAGGCGTGGTGGGGGGGGGTTAACACCCGGACCATTCCCTGAAAGCGGTCCTGGAGTCATGTTAATCAATCGTTCACCACCTACGTAGCACACCGCTCCCGTTTCGTGCCGTTGGAACCAACAGGGCTTGTAAGGCTCGCCGTTGTGCCGCATCCAGCAGCCACCACACACCGGGTCGTCCCCCTCCCACTTACCTAACCATCCCGTTCTCTGTTCCCTCCCACAGGCGACAGGACTTGAGCTGAAGGATTCCCTGGCAGCGTCTCCGATGGCTCCTACTTGGCCCTACCCATCCGTCTACTACCCCTACGACACAGCCCTGGCCTCCTATCCCTTTGCAGGGTAAGGTTTAAAACCTCTTACAATCTCCCCCTATTATATTTAAGTCTTGTTAGCGTGAGTGCTCAGTACACGGGTCACATTGTAATGAAAACCTGATTTAATTACCTTAATGATTAGTTCTGATTTTCCAGTTTTTGTCATTGATATCCTAACGTGTTTTGCCTGTATTCAGCGTCGTCTGAGAACATAGATTTTTAAGGATCTCTCCCCCTCCTTTTTTTTAAGGGATTGGCTTCATTTGGATTTGTTTGGGGGGATTATTATGCCAAAAGGGTTGATTCCGGGAATATTTTAGCGAGAAAAATCAGTTGTAGGATTTATTTTATGAGCGGGATTAATTCTGGGGTTTATTTCTTCATTACTTTCGCGTATATCTTTTCGGCTGGATTTAATCTTAGGAAGATTTTAATCGGTGAAGTTTAGGTTTGAGGAATATTTTTTACCCTTAGGATTAGTTTTAGGGGAATATTCCCATGACAGGAATTCGTCTTGGGGAATATTTTGTCGTCAGGAGTAATCTTTAGGAGGATTTTTCGACTGGAATTAATTTGGGAGAATATTTGGCCTACGAGAAATAGTTTGATTGGAATATTTTGTAAGTAGGATTATTTTAGGGGAAGATTTTATAAGTTTATGGGATTATTTTATAAGTAGGATTACTTTAGGGGAAGATTTTATAAGTTTATGGGATTATGTTATCGTAATTATCAGTTTTTGACGAATATCTTAAGATGATTTTCGTCAGAAGTGTTGATTTGGCAGAATTCTATTAAGTGCTTTGGGATATTTTAACAAGAGTTGAAAGTGAATTATTCCACGTGTGTGTGTGTGTGTGTGTGTGTGTTTCATGCTCAAAGGTTCTGAATACATTATTTAGGTTCTAGCGCTATGCAAATCCCAGAAGATCAGTCAAAACAGGAATTTATGTTACAGAATAGATTATCATCATGGTCAGTTTTAGGGTGGGGTATCTTGTGAACACAGTCAGTTTTAGGGTGAGGTATCTTGCGAACACAGTCAGTTTTAGGGCGAGGTATCTTGCGAACACAGTCAGTTTTAGGGCGAGGTATCTTGCGAACACAGTCAGTTTTAGGGCGAGGTATCTTGCGAACACAGTCAGTTTTAGGGCGAGGTATCTTGCGAACACAGTCAGTTTTAAGGAAGGTTTAATCCACAGGATTAAAGTCTCTCAGCGTACGTTATCAACAGCTGTTATCTCTGGAGAGTATCTTATCTTCACGGATTGGTGTTTGGAAATACGTAACTGTAGAAATATTCTGAGGGCGGGAATAATTATAAATGAATAAGTATTGATTTCTAGTTATGTTTTATCAATGGGTTATTTTTTTTTCGGATTACTTTATAATCAGGATTACCTTAAAGGATAATCTGTCAAGAATTGTTTAAAAAGAAGTTAACAGTACTGTATATATGGGGGAAAATGTGCATGTTTTATTTCTTGGAAAGTATCAAGAATGTTAGGTTTTTAAGGGGTATTTTTATTGAACGAGTTAGTTTCTCTGGGAATGTTATATTAAAAAGGGATTAATGTTTTACAGTACGGGTGTTAAGGGTTTTATTTATTCAAAAATATATTTTGTTGTTGTTTTTGTATTTACGAAGACGTAAATTTTTTGGGATACGTATGTGCTGTCCCCCGATATTTCATGTTTTTACGTCGCTGCTTGATGCATCAGGAGCCGCGCCGCGATCTCTGACCCCGCCCCTGTGCTCTTCCTCCTACAGGTACGGCATGGGTCTGGACGCGGCCCGCAGGAAGAACGCCACCCGGGAGGCGACGGCGACGCTGAAGGCGTGGCTGAACGAGCACAAGAAGAACCCGTACCCCACCAAGGGCGAGAAGATCATGCTGGCCATCATCACCAAGATGACCCTCACACAGGTGAGCACCCACCCACCCACCTTCCTCCTGCTGGGGACGTGGCACTCGGGGAGATCGAAGTGACCCTGGGATCTCTCTCTCTCTCTCTCTCTCTCTCTCTCTCTCTCTCTCTCTCTCTCTCTCTCTCTCTCTCTCTCTCTCTGGGGGATGATGGTGAGGAGGGTGGAGGAGGGTGTTGGTGTTGATACCCCTGCAGCGTCCGTAGGGGGCGGGTCACAGCGAGTGGGTGGTGGCGAGGGTGACACAGAGGAGGTTACGTGGTAGTTAGTGGGGTCGTGTAGCACTGATGGTTGTGGTTGGTTGACTGGTAGCGTCGGCCGATGGTGGTGGTGGTGGTGGTTTAAGTGGTGATTTAAGGTGTTAGTGGTGCTCAAGTCGACCATTGATGGTGGCGGTATTGACTGACTGGTGATTTCAGTTGGTTTGACTTGTGCTGGGGTGGTGACTGTGTGGCTGGTGAAGTCACTAAGGGTGATTTCGCAGGCTGGTGGTGGATGGTTCTGGCTTGTTACGTCGGATGCGATAGGTGGAGATGGTGTTTGTGGTGACCAGCCATCTGGATGGGATGGTAGGAGGGGTGGCTTTGTGGTAGCTGGTGACGGGAATGGTGGTTGGTGGTGGTTCCATGCTTGTGGTGGATGATGTAATTGGTGATTGTGGTCGTGGTTTGTATTGGTGATGGTAATGGTAGCGATGTGTGGTTGTAGTTATGGTAATAGGTTAGCTGGTAGTGTTGGTAGTGCTGGTTGCCATATGGTTGTACTGGTTGGTGCCTGTGGTAGAGGATTAGGTGGCTCGTGGTGTGGTGAGATGTGGTGGAATTGCGTTAGGGTGAAGGTGATTGTGGTTGGTGATTTCCTCTGCAGTTTGATTGATGGTTGAGGTGCTGGTTGCTTTATAGTGCCTGGTGGTGGTTGCTGGTGATTTTGGTAGCAGGTTTGAGATGGTTGGTTGTAGTAATGGCCCTTAGTGTTGGTAGTAAGGCTGATGTGGTAGTGTTGGTGGGTCAGTGGTGATGGTGCTAGCCTGTGATGGTGGTAGGCGACGATTGGTGTTGACCGATGGTGGTTGTGCTTGGATGATGGTGGCTGTAACAGGCGGCAATGGTACGGATGGTTTTGGCTGGCTGTTGGAAAAGTGGTGGTTGTTGGCGATGGTGGTAGTAGTGGTTGGTGAAAGTGGTGGTTGGCAGTTGGTGATGGGTGTCGGAAGTGGCGGGTAGTATGGTAGTGATGATGGTAGCCACAGTGATGGTTATGTTTGTCACAGTTTTGTAAGGTGATGCTTGCTATGATGGGTAATGGTGGTGGGTGTAGTGTGGGACGAGACCAGTAACCTGGGTAAATTGCCTCTTGTAAAAATCCTAGTCTGTGAAGGGGTCGTTCCAGTGAACCTGTGGGGAGTTTGTTATGTATGGGGCGAGGTGTGATGATGTATGGGATGTGGAGGAAGGGGGAGTTGGCTGTAGGTGTGATGTATGGGGGTCCTGGGGAAGGAGAGTTGGCTGTAGGTGTGAAGTATGGGGTGTTGAGGGTGGGGTAGTGGCTGTAGGTGTGATGTATGGGATTTTAAGGGAAGGGTAGTGGCTGTAGGTGTGATGTATGAGGTGTTAAGGGAAGGGGAGTGGCTGTAGGTGTGATGTATGGGGGTGTAATGGGAAGGGGAGTATCTGTAGGTGTGATGTATGGGGTGTTATGGAAGGGGGAGTATCTGTAGGTGTGATGTATGGGGGTGTTAAGGGAGGGTAGGAGGTGTGATGATGTATGGGGCGTGGCACTCGTACGGCTTCTGATCCGCCACGCCCCCTTGCCTCGCCTAATCCCCGGCTTATCACGTCGTCCCACCCACAGGTGTCGACGTGGTTCGCTAACGCACGTCGGCGGCTGAAGAAGGAGAACAAGATGACGTGGGAGCCTCGGAGCAAGACGGACGACGACGAAGACGATGATGACGATAAGGACGACGAGAAGATCGATGATAAAGACGATAAGGATGACGATGACAAGAAGGATGACAAAGATAGTAAGTTGCTGTTGACTCTCGTCTTAACCGTCGATCGTCCCACAGGAGGCTTAGCCCTTTCTCAAACCCTTGAGCACGACGGCACGACCCTCAGTACTTACTGTGGCCTGGCTTGTGATCCGGCTCTTAAAAGGGCTCAAGGCTAAGGCCAAGCCATCATTCACCCAGGAGTCGTACCGTCGTGCTTAAGGGTTTTTAGGATTAAGGTACTCCCAAAAGTCCCTCCTGTGGGCAGCCCTAGATCGATACATAAGCATTTAAGGAAGCCACTCCAGTGAGGGCGTTAGGCCACCTCTCCAATGTGTAAGTCTTGGGCGTGCCAGACAGCTCTCTGACTTGTATGGTGTAAAGTTCTCTCCTGATGGGGACCACATCGAGGCCATCCCTAAGGGGTCCTTATTTTTCAAAGTCTCGTAGCTCACTGGGCACAAGGGTACGACCCTTGAGCACGACGGTACGACCCTTGAGCACGGCGGTACGACCGTCGTTCTCAAGGGTCATGCCATTGTGGCCACGGGTTAAGAGAGATCTCTACCAGGCTTAAGGACTCTTAACTGTGGTGTAGGTTGCAGCTGTGGGGCTAACTGGAAGCGTCTCTCCCACAGTCCTCTTCAGTGACGGCGAGAAGGACAAGAAGGAGGTGGAGGGCGGACGGTCCAGCGCGGGCGCGGGCGGTACGGGCGCCGGCTCGCCAGGGGTGCCGCCCACCGACGTCGCCCACCCCAAGCCCCGCATATGGTCCCTAGCCGACATGGCCACGTCGGGCGGGGTGGGCGGCGGGAGCGCGGGCGGCCTGGGCGGTTTGAGTGGCGGCGCGGGGAAGATGATGGGTGGGGGCATGGCGCGGGGGCTTCACCTAGAGGGGTCGCCCTACTCCCGGCCGCTCTTCCCCCACGCCTCCTACCCCTACATCCCGCCCAGCGTGAGCGAGAGCCTCCTCTCGTACTCCTACAGCAAGTCCCTGGCCGCTGGCTTCCCGCCCGTCACCCTCACCGACGTCACCACCGCCGGGCTCCTGGCTCCCGCCCCCCTCGTCCACGACCTGGGGCGGCCAGAGATCTCCCGACCTGAGGCCATCCGACCCGACATCTCCCGCGACCTGCCCCGTGACCTGCCGCGCCATGAGCTGGCCCGGCCCGAGCCACACCGACCGGAACCTCGCCCGCCCATGGACAAGGACGTGTGATGCCTCCCCACGCCTCCCGCCGCACCCACGCCCCTGAGTGATGATGTGTCAGACTTGTGGTGAGTGGTGGCCCGGTGCATGACCAGCACCGGTGCGGCCCGGCATCTCTCGTCTGGACCAAAGGATGGCCTGAGTGACCGGGGGCCTTCTTGTGTGGACCAAAGGATGGCCCAAGTATCTGGGGGCCTTCTTGTGTGGACCAGAGGATGGCCCTAGTGTCTGGGGGGCCTCTTGTGTGGACCAGAGGATGGCCCAAGTGATTGGGGGTCTCTTGTGTGGACCGGAGGATGGCCCAAGTAACATGCTGGATCAGAGGACGGTCCAAAAGACACCTCCCCGCCAGCAGGACCTAGCTTGTGGAGGATCGCCCCGCCTCCCAGCAAGTGGTGTTGGGAGGGTGAGGTGAGAGAGAGAGGGAGAGAAAGAGAGAGAGGGAGAGGGGGGGGGGGCGCTGCGCCCTCACAGTGTCGGGACAAGGTGCCGGTGAAGGCCCGGGAGAGGAACTCTCGAGAGAGAGAGAGAGAGAGAGAGTGCCTGGGCCTGGGGAGGACTGGGATAGGGGCCTACAGAGTGAGTGGCCAGTGAGAGAGAGAGAGAGAGAGAGGGAGAGGGGGAACGTTAGTGCCACCATCTGTCTCTTGTCGTCAGAAAACGTTAGCGTAGAAACATATGACCCTCCCCCTTCCCTAAGAAGAACACCTTTTTTTCTAAAAAAAGAAAATCTCACCCAAGTCTATATAAATATATATATATATATTTTTTTTTCTTTCTCCCCTCAAGGACACCTCTGACAGTATCATTATGAACGCCAAAGATATTTAATTTAGAATGTTCTAATAAGTTATACCTCCTGGAGAACAATGCACCGTCAAAGTACCTTGGGGGGTGAATGTAGTACCGTTCACCCATGAAGGCAGACAGAACCCACCCCCCCAAGGAATGTACCGCTCACCCTGAAGTGTACCGTTGACTGTGAAGTACCTGGGTAGTGTACCGTTCACCCGTAAAGTACCTGGCTAGTGTACCGTATACAGTGAAGTACCTGGGTAGTGTAACGTTCACTTGTAGAAGTACCTGGGTGGAGTACCTAGCACCGTTAAGTACCTGGGTAGTGTACCGTTCGCCCGTGAACACTGTGTGGTACATTTGCAGCTAATAAACCAAGTGTGTGTGCGTACGTACGTGTGTGTGTGTATGTGTGTGGAGGTTCCTCGCCACGTGGGGAGCACGTGGTGTGTGTGAGCGGCTACTGCATCCGTCGTGCCAAAGTTCAAGAAGCAACGCAGGTGCCAAACTTAGGGAGGAACACGTGTTGGATGTGCAGACCGGGTGTCGAAGTTCACGCCGTGCACGTGTGCAAGGAGCTGCACGTGGCCGGCCGAGTTCAAGGAGTCGTCAACGTGTTGGGCGACACGTGGCAGAGGTTCAGATCTGCACGTACGTGGTGGCGTGGCTGTGACCAGAATTTGCACGTAGTTCGAGACTGCAGAACCTGACTCGCCCTTTGCAACGTGCACGATCCCCCCAGCAACGTGCACGATCCCCCCAGCAACGTGCACGACCCCCCAGCAACGTGCACGATCCCCCAGCAACGTGCACGACCCCCCAGCAACGTGCACGATCCCCCAGCAACGTGCACGACCCCCCAGCAACGTGCACGACCCCCCCAGCAACGTGCACGACCCCCCAGCAACGTGCACGACCCCCCAGCAACGTGCAGGACGCCCAGCAACGTGTATGGCGTGGTGTGGGAGAGGAGGAGGAGGAGGAGGAGGGGTGGTGGCCAAGAGTGAGGTTGGAGGAGGAGTTGGAGTCGTGTGCAACGCCATTCCGTGAACGATCCTTTTTGAGTTTCCCTTAAAAAGATAAGAAAAAAATTCGGCTCGTTACGAACAACTAATAAACACCAATGTCGAATTATTATTATTATTATCATTATTATTATTATTATTATTATTATTATTATTATTATTGTCATCATCATCATCAAGACTTTTGTTATTGTGTGTCCATGCTTCCGACTGCTGTGTTATGACCCGAGGCCACGAACGATAAGGGCGAGACTCTTGAATGTACCTAAAAAAAAAAATAAAAGACGAATCTCGCCCCTATGGTTTGGTGTTACCAAGGCTCGTCAACGCAGCCCTGTTGTCACATTGTAACACTGTGTATCGTCACGTCCACCGGTCATGGAGACTATGTGTTATGTAACTCAACAACAAGAACAAAACAAAAAAAAAGTTTCATATAAGAGTGATTTTTGTACATATGTAATATACTATAATATTTGAACAAATAAATCATTGTGATACATAGAGAGGAGACTCACTTTGATATACCCTGCCCTCCCTTAACCCTCCACACCCCAAGCCTCAGAGGATCTGGTGATAAGGTGGGGTTTATTTTTTTCCAATTTCATCTGGTGACTTGGACAACAAAAAAAAATTCGTGTAAATTTTTGATTTTTTTTCACCCATGTTTGATATTTGAATTTTTCATATTAAGGAGGGTACTCTCTCTCTCTCTCTCTCTCTCTCTCTCTCTCTCTCTCTCTCTCTCTCTCTCTCTCTCTCTCTCTCTCTTTCTAAGTTTTGAGAAAACACAGCTCGTAGTCTAGAGAACGAAGTGACGCGTACGTTACTGGCCCACCGTCAATCTATGCTGTTACGTTAAATATTTCCATCATTAACGTATCCTTAAATAGATATTTGTATATCGCAGTATTTCAATACGCATTAGTTTTTAGGAATATTAATTTTTCACAAATTTATGATTTTTTTGGAATTTTTGCTATAATTCGATGTTCATATCATTGTTTTGGAAACTCTTTTTCAAAGGTTAATTTATTTTTTTCGTAGATTTTTGAAGGTAAATTTTTTTCTAGGAATATTTTTTGTCTTTTTACGTATTTTCTTAAAAGTTTCGGGATGATGTATATCATTTTAGACGAAGAAAATTATAGATGTTATACGTGTGAACAACCGTCCCCGTGTATACACACACACACACACACACACACAGTCTCCAACGAATCCTAGCCACTTGCACACACCAACATACAAGCAGCCATGCACACTAACCCATTCTCACGCAATCACTCCACCAAGTCACCCCAAAAAGCACAGCTCATACACTCGCCTCGCGCTCCCAGCCTCGTACCCACATCAGTCCTTGGACACACCTTGTCCTGAAACACCCCACGCCAACACCCACCCAACCTCAGCACGCCTTACCCACCCCTCGTCAAGCCCTACTTCAACACCTCACAGCACCCCATACCCCAACGTACCCTACCTCAACACACCCCACCTCAGCATACCCTATCTCCACACACCCCATCCAAACATGCACTACCACATCACACCCTACCCAACATACCTTACCTCAACGCACCCTTACACTTACCACAACATCCTACCCCAGCACACTTTGCCCGTAACAAACCCTCCCCCCCAACGCACTCCATCTCAACGCACCCCACCCCAAAAACACCGCACTCCAACATATGTTTAGGAACATCTGTAGCATCACCCCTGGGAACATCTGTACCATCACCCCCTGGGAACATCCCCAGCATTATCCCTGGGAACATCCTAGCACTACCCCTGGAAACATCCCCAGCACTATCCCTGGGAACATCCCTAGCACTACCCCCTGGGAACATCCCCAGCACCACCCCTGGGAACATCCCCAGCACTACCCCTGGCAACATCCCCAGCACTATCCCTGGGAACATCCCCAGCACCACCCCTGGGAACATCCCCAGCACTATCCCTGGGAACATCCCCAGCACTATCCCTGGGAACATCCCCAGCACTACCCCTGGAAACATCCCCAGCACTACCCCTGGAAACATCCCTAGCACCACCCCTGGGAACATCCCCAGCACCACCCCTGGCAACATCCCCAGCACCACCCCTGGCAACATCCCCAGCACCACCCCTGGAAACATCCCTAGCACCACCCCTGGGAACATCCCTAGTACCACCACTGGAAACCTAGCACCACCACTGGGAACATCTGTAGCATCACCCCTGGAAACATCTCCAGCCCCACTACTGAGACCATCCCCAGCAGCAACACCTCCCACCCCCCTGGGAACATCCCCAGCACCCCAGATACCATCCTCCTCCGTCCTACTGAGAGCTCGTCCTCCCTCTCCAACAAGCCGAACGACAACAGGGCAGGCCGGAGTGGTGTGGCCATCCACCAGCCCAGGAACACCGCCCGGACATGTATACCGCTCCAGTACCCACCCACCCGCCCGCCGGAGACGCCAATGGCATCACGTCCAGCTGGGCGGGACACTGGCAAGTGCGGCTGCAGGATTGACCGAGTCTCTCTCCTGCAGGAACTCTCTCGATACACAGAACACACGATGCTACGTAGATGTTCACCCACGCCTGAACAAACACCCCGCTCACCACCAGACATTAATCTACCATCTAATTATTTTCTGGTTTAAAAGGCGTTTTTGGCCTTTTAGTTCGAGTTTATATCGGTAGATTAAATTATTCCTAAATGTCCAGCCTCGTAGCGGCAGGCTAACGATGGTTAAGAGATTGGTTATTTGGTAGGGGGAGGGTGGAGTATGTCTGTATGTCACAAGCGGGAGTCATGGCCAATAATAAGAGTGAAAGAAGTCACTCACACTCGCCTCATTATGTCCCGTGATGGTATAATTGATGGGCTAACGTGCACCATTTTCCCCTGCCTCCCCTTTGTCCTTCTCTATTATTATGGCGGTCGTTTATTTGGTTTTGTTAGACATCATGATTTACATTTTATTTATAGCAGAGGAGGTAGGGAGAGGCGCGGGAGCATCCAGGCAACCGTACACGGGAAAATGGATCTTAGTCCTGGAGTTCCGAGGGCTCGTTGTGGCAGCCCTGCTCGCCGCTGCATACGTAGGGTTGGCAGGACTGTCGCGGGTGGCGGGGAAACAATATGGCGTCATGGTTGGCGGTTGGCGAGTATTCCCGCGCGAAGATCGACCGCGTAATCTGACATTATTGACTCACACTCCCGAAAGTATGATGTATGGTTCTCTGCGGAGCTCTCGCAGCCTCTAAGGACGGATGATGAGGTGGCAGATCCTCGCGAGGTAAGTGCTAGCGCCGTGATGCATCCCTCACTGGCTCGCTCGCTCTCTCCCTCCCCGCCACCTACCACCTCCTCCTCCTTCCCTGCCTCACCCTCGCCTTCCGACGTAGACTTGGATCTTAGAGGGGGTTAAAAAAAATATTTAATTTGTAATATCTTCAGTAAATATATCCTCAAATGTTCGAAAACTTTACGAGATTTACTGGGTAAGTAAATATTAGGAATGAAGATGAATTATATATCGATGATGATTTGCATATTGAGAGCATAATTTGTGGCAGGTCTTGAGGGACTTGAGCAGGCAAAGGACGTGGCAGGGAAGCACCACACAGGTCACTTACACTAATTACCTCATTATGTGTTAAGTATATTCGCTCATGGCTGGAAATGCACTTTCTCCTGAAGGGAACTGTCGGGTCGCGTTAAGCTATGAGATCGTGTTGCCGGTGAGGTACACAATTCGAAATCGTAAAAATTATTGAGTATGCAAAGCCTTCCGTTTTAATGTGAGGATAGTGAAGTAGTGAGTTGTTATTTAGTAATGTAGAATTCCGTTGCCTAAGTGCTAAAGACAATTCCGTTGGTTCAGTGGCTGGGATTAATTCTAGGACAAGAATTGGTATGGAGGGAGGGTGTTGGATGGCCCCCATGTTAAACAATGGAATCCTATCTTTTGCAGGGTGCACGTCGGGTCTGATCTTTCATTCGCTTGGGACGACGTGGGGGGAGGAGGAGGAGGAACTAATCCCCTCCTGGGTCCCTGGGAGTTCTTCCGACACCCCCTGGCAGTGTGTGCGTCACGTCTTCGTTGTGTGTCGCAAAATTCACGACGAATTATCCCGTCGATATGGCAACACCGAAGAGGAGAAGGGGGGTGGGGCTGTGCTTTGAAATGCCAATTGCAACCAACAGAGTTCGCTAACTCCGACTACCTACCTGCCTGGTGCTGATGCGGTAAGCCATATAGTCCTTGTTAATATATACATAATTGTAGCTTGGAACTACCGAATGGTTATGACGTCATGTCGGTAGTTCACAGTAGCAGCGTAGATAACGCAATAATGTTACCGGGAGAGAAATGGCGTTGATCTGCTCGAGTTAATTAACTAGATAAATTGTTTTTGCATTTTTTTTTTTTTTAGATTATGTTCGTAGTTATACGAATTAGTTGTGTATATTTGGCCCTCTCATGGTCAGCTGTTACGTTTTGGGCTTGGGGTTTGAATAATACTCTCCGGTGATTTTAGTCGGAGGCAAATGTATGCAGCGTGATTTTTTTATTTTTATTTTCATTGCGGTTAAATTGTGATGGATAATTTATTTTATTTATGTATCAACTTGTCAGGGGGACTGTGGTTCCCTGGGGGGCCGAGGGAGATTAGCACCTTGGCTCCCCCGCCCCTCCATTCCCTGGTACTCTCGGGCTGAAAATTCTTTTGACGGGAATTTAATCTGTAGTTGGAGACAAGGTGAAGCCTTTATGTGGAAATCCTGATAAAAGAGCTGCCTCACTCACTCGCCTCCCCCAGCCAGCCCCCCTTTCCAACCCCTCCTTCCCTCTCTCTCCCCCCTTCCCCTTCTCCCAACTTTCATCCGGGCCAGTTATCCGGGTGCAGGAAGCCTCCTCCCTTCATTGCCCAGACACGTTTGGTTATGTGGGACGCGCCGTAGTTCAGGGGGTTTCGGATATTAGACCATGTTTGGAGATTAATCATTTATTTTCGTTAGGTGCAGGCGGAGGTGTGTGTGTGTGTGTGTGTGTTGGGGTGGGGGGAGGAGATTGAGTGAGTGAGTGAGTGTACTCCCAGCGATGGTCGTCAACGTGGTGGATAATACGTCCTTTTTTTATATTTATTTTCTCACCGTATTTATGACCAGATTGTGTGAAAAAAAACTTGAGCTCCTAGACGTGAGTTGATGGATGGGCAACATCCTCCGTTATTCCCGTTCGTTATAATTCCAGAACGTTCGCTGGGCGTCGTATAAGCGTTACTACGAAGCGGCGGACATTTCATTCGTTGCTTGTGTGTGTGTGTGTGTGTGTGTGGCTCACGCTAACGTAGAAGTGATACGCCATGATTGGTCAGCGGCTCGCCATTTAGTAGTTCGCCATGTTCCATCTTGATGGTCCACTACCTACCTCCAACAATTGGTCGTCGCCCGCCGAGCTCAACTGGTAATCAGCCACTTTCATCTACTCAGCCACACGCAACTGGTCCGTCACGTTCAGCAGCTACGCTGCGTTCAAGTTAGTCCGCCGCGTTCGTTTAGTTCATGTTAACCGGTAGTTTGCTAGGCTCAACTAGTAACCCGCTACTTCAAGTAGTCATTCTCTGCGTTCAGCCCTTAGTCCGCCATGGCTAAGCCAGTGGTCTGCTACGCTGAGACTAGTAGTCTGCCGCGTTCTATAAGTAGTATCGGCGTTCAACTAGTAGTCTCTCATGTTCAATAAGTCGTCCGCCAAGTTAACTAATTCGCTGCGCTCAGGTTGTTAGCCACATTCGGCCAGTAGTCAAATGCGTTCAACCAGTAGTTACCGCGCTTAACCAGTAGCCAACTGCTTTCAGTCAGAAGCCTACCGCGTTCAACCAGTAGTCTGCCGCGTTCAGCCAATAGTCTGCCGCGTTCAACCAGCAGTCTGCCGCGTTCAACCAGTAGCCTACCACATTCAGCCAATAGTCCCTAGTCCGGTCGTCAAAATATGGCGGTGTTAATCAACTCCCGGGGTGAGGGAACAGGAAGATCAAATGTACATAATGGGATTAATAAATGGCAAATTCAAGTAGAGAATGACAGTGGAGTATAATCTGGTAAACCCTCCTCCTCCTCCTCCCCTCCCTCACACACCCTCCCCGCCCCACTCCTCCCTCTTTACTCACCGTTGCTGCCGCCCCCCTTTCCCCCCTCTCCTGCCTCCCCCTCCCATCCACCACGGCCACCATCACCACCGGGCCCACAGTAACAGAGTTGGCGGACCCCCCACCGCCAGCCTGTCAAAAGGGGCGGATTTGGGGAGGGAGCCGAGGGCTAATGGACCCAGGTAACCCCCCTATTGAGAGCCACTATTCTTCCCTCCCCCTCGCTCTCCCTCCCTCCTCTTCAACAGCCATGGATCTCATCCCCTGAGCCCTCCTCCCTCTCTCTTTCTCTCTCTCTCTTTCCCTCCCTCCCTTCCACCTCTGTCATTTTGAGTCTCTCTCTCTCTCTCTCTCTCTCTCTCTCTCTCTCTCTCTCTCTCTCTCTCTCTCTCTCTCTCTCTCTCTGAGAGAGAGAGAGGTAATGATAAGAGTATGTTAGTGTTAACACGATTGCGACTATGTTGTGTGTGTGTGTGTGTGTGTGTGTGTGTGTGTCATTACATATTGTGTAATTGTAACCATAGAATTAACTATCTTATTTCCAGACTGCACATTAAACCTTACGGAGTATTGCTTTCCTCTTTTCTTAACTGGTTTGCTCTCTCTCTCTCTCTCTCTCTCTCTCTCTCTCTCTCTCTCTCTCTCTCTCTCTCTCTCTCTCTCTCTCTCTCTCTCTCTCTCTCCGTTTCTTATTTCCTCCCTCCAGCTCCCACCTTCCTTCTCCCGCCACCCGCCCCACACTCTCCCTGCTCCACCACTACATGCCCTTCCACGCGTCCACCACCTAACTTAACTCTTCCCCTTCCACCCATATACACCCGCCCTCCTCCGTCCTCCTGACCGTGGTCGTGGGGTTACAGCCCGTCATGGCGTCGCCTCCACACCGGGGCCAAGGAACAGCCGTCATTAGATATAGTTTGTCCACACACTTGTCTCCGCCACCAGGGAAGTCTCATATAGCTCTTGGGTACGTTGATGACCCGTGGTGGGCATGAGCGTCGGCGGACGCTGCGCTGGGCTGCTGTGTGGCGAAGCCAGGCCCCTCCTGCCCCCGCGCGCTCTGCCCCGTTGTTGGAACCACCGGCTGCGCAAAGCTCCCGTTTTTAGGAGACTTTAAAAGGCAAGACCCTTGGCGCGTCACACAGCCTTGCTTGGTAAGTATATTGGTCGGAACGATCTTTGCCGTTCAACAGGAATTGATGCGTTACCTCTCTGATGAGTTACCTCTTTGCCGTTCAACAGTAGTTGACGAGTTACTGAAATGTGACCCACAGTATTTGCTTCGTGGCATTGGCGACCAAGGGTTAGTTTTAGGGGAGATTGAATGGTTAGAGTATCGCCTTAATTTAGCTTTATTGAATATGATTTCGATTTTTATCTTATAAAAATCTTAAGTTTGATCGAGCGCGTTCAGAAGAATATATACGTCTTTGATGATTTACTGTGGTAGTATTATGCCATGTTCAGAAGTGTAGAAACGATAGTGTATTTTCAGTAATAGATATTACGTTTCATGAGCATATATATATATATATATATATATATATATATATATATATATATATATATATATATATATATATATATATATATATATATATATAATTCACGGCATTCATGCAAAACAGAGTTGTATGCATTGGTGTGTGTGTGAATATGACGTAGGAAAATTGATTATTTTAATCAGACTAAACGGAAGGTCGTTAGAAAAAAAAATAATTTGTTTTCTCTTTATAATCATTTATCAGAGAAAATGTAAAGTCCCCCCCCAACCCCTCTAGAAATTAGCGGCAACAGTGAGTCGTTTGTGGCCGACAGAATTTGGCCTCCAAAAAAAAAAAAAAAGGGAAACGCGCGCTAAATAAACAGTGGAAATCATTTTGGAGGGCAGCGCGCACCACGGCGACCACAGAAATTTGAGAGAGTTAGTTTTTGGCATCATTAATGTTCTGTGGTCGGAGCTGGAAATGAATATTCATCACAAATTATTTTTTTTAATAGCTGAGCAAATCATGGGATCACGGAGGGAAAAATGGACTTTGTGTTTTGTTTGACACAGCGGCCAAAAAATGGCGGGTTGCGTTAATGGTGGCGGTGGGGAGAGGGGGGGTCTCTCTCTCTCTCTCTCTCTCTCTCTCTCTCTCTCTCTCTCTCTCTCTCTCTACGCTACGGGGTGGTCGGCCGGCGGAAGAGGGGGTCGGGGAGCGGGCGCTTGTAGGGGGGGTGTATATTTTTTTCGAGATGGGGTGTGGTGGTGGGTCGCTAGGGTTTAGAATTCCATAGTTTTTTTTGGGGGGGGGAGTTTTTTTTTTAAGGTTTGTATTAGGTATATCCTGTGCCACAACCACTATTATATACACATTTGTTCTGTTAATTAGTTGCATCGTTTTTGAGTCATAGTATCGAGATGATTCGTGTAGCCGGGCTTGAAAAAAATGAACGGCCGTAATGAAACACCGACCAAATACACGTAAACACGTTGCGTTTTGAAACTACGCCAGCCAGGAATAGAGGAAAGGGGGGGTAAGAAGTGGAGGTGGGGTGTTTCGGAGGGGGTTTTCCACACGCGTGGTTTGCCGTGGTGTATGCCGGCCGAGCCAGGTGAGGAGGATGTAGGGGTAAGTGGGATACATCACGTCACTCATTATGAGATGTTTATACATCATGCCGTCGGCTGCTGACTCGACCGGCTGAGTAGAACTGGGTCGCTCATTGACTCACGGTGGCTCGCGGCGGAGGTGCCGTGCGTGATCCGTTCGCTGGCGAAGACCAAGCCCTGCCCTACGAAGCAGCGATGTATTTTTCTTTTATACCTTTGAGGTCGTCGGTACGACCCTTGAGTGTGATGGCAGAGGACGACGATACGACCCTTGAGTGTGATGGCTGAGGACGACGGTACGACCCTTGAGTGTGATGGCTGAGGACGACGATACGACCCTTGAGTGTGATGGCTGAGGACGACGGTACGACCCTTGAGTGTGATGGCTGAGGTAGACGATACGACCCTTGAGTGTGATGACTGAGGACGACGGTACGACCCTTGAGTGTGATGGCTGAGGACGACGGTACGACCCTCGAGTGTGATGGCTGAGGACGGCGGTACGACCCTTGGGTGTGATGGCTGAGGACGACGATATACGACCCTCGAATGTGATGGCTGAGGTCGACGGTACGACCCTCGAGTGTGATGGCTGAGGACGACGGTACGACCCTTGAGTGTGATGGCTGAGGACGACGATACGACCCTCGAATGTGATGGCTGAGGTCGACGGTACGACCCCTCGAGTGTGATGCCCTCGGTCTTTGACCTGACCCTCAAAGTATAGGTTAATGGCTGGGTCAAGCATACCCTCGGGTCGTAGCGACCTGCCTAAGGGTCGTACCTTCGTGCTCAGGGGTCCTACCCTTCGACCTAGAGGGTCGTGCCTTCGTGCACGAGTCGTACTATCTGCTCAAGGGATCAGACTTGTCATAATGGAGGAAAAGCTGTGTTTGACTTGCCGTATTATGGGACTGGAATCCTCCTCGCCTTCATAATATGGGACTGGAATCCTTCCTCCTTATATGATAAGGGTCTGGAACCTTCTTCATCTTATGATACGGGACTGGAATCATTCTCCTTACATAATAGGGGTCTGGAATTCTCCTCCTTACATGATAGGGGTCTGGAATCCTCCTCTTCGTCATATGATATGGGACTGGAATCCTCCTCGTCACAAGATATGGGACTGGAATCCTCCTCGTCACAAGATATAGGACTGGAACCCCCCCTCGTCACCGTGATGTCTATAGACCGAGTGTTACTCACCACCCACTGCAATGCGGGTCCGTTAACTGTCCCACTGACTCATCACTCTTCCAGTCACTGGTCCCACTGCAGGTGGCATAGGACCATCACCATCCTTCAACAACCCACTACCACAGCTGGTGTGATTGTAGTGGTACAGTGACACCATGATGAGGAGCGGTGATGGTACAGTGACACCATGATGAGGAGCGGTGGTGGTACAGTGACACCATGATGAGGAGCGGTGGTGGTACAGTGACACCATGATGAGGAGCGATGGTGGTACAGTGACACCATGATGAGGAACAGTGATGGTACAGTGACACCATGATGAGGAGCGGTGGTGGTACAGTGACACCATGATGAGGAGCGGTGGTGGTACAGTGACACCATGATGAGGAGCGGTGATGGTACAGTGACACCATGATGAGGAGCGGTGGTGGTACAGTGACACCATGATGAGGAGCGATGGTGGTACAGTGACACCATGATGAGGAACAGTGATGGTACAGTGACACCATGATGAGGAACAGTGATGGTACAGTGACACCATGATGAGGAGCGGTGGTAGTACAGTGGCACCATGATGAGGAGCGGTGGTGGTACAGTGACACCATGATGAGGAGCGGTGATGGTACAGTGACACCATGATGAAGAGCGGTGGTGGTACAGTGACACCATGATGAGGAGCGGTGATGGTACAGTGACACCATGATGAGGAGCGGTGGTGGTACAGTGACACCATGATGAGGAGCGGTGGTGGTACAGTGACACCATGATGAGGAGCAGTGACGGTGCAGTGACAACTTTGACGATAACCAGTGATCGTTCCGTGACGCCTCTGATGGCCAGTGATCCTCCGGTGACATCATAAGAAGGCGAGCGTAGGAAAATGGATCGAGAAGTTGCTAGCGGTAGAAAACGGGGCTGTGTGTGATGACGGAGATGTTCGATCAGGAGTATCTGAAGGAATAGCATTAGCCACGTCGCCCTTTATGATAAGCATATCAGGAGCCTGTACAGTTGTACAGACTACCGTAGGTGTTTACAAGCCTGGTATACAGTTGTACAGGCTACTGTATGTGTTTACAAGCCTGGTATACAGTTGTACAGGCCACTGTAGGTGTTTACAAGCCTGGTATACAGTTGTACAGGCTACCGTAGGTGTTTACAAGCCTGGTATACAGTTGTACAGGCTACCGTAGGTGTTTACAAGCCTGGTATACAGTTGTACAGGCTACTGTAGGTGTTATAAGGCTGGCATAAGGTTGTAGTGGCTGAAGCTGTGGTTGTTGAGATGATGTAACGCGCAGTGTCAGGTCAGACGCCAGACCATACCCAAGGGTTGTACATAAGTGCTCAAAGATCGAATCCCCTTGCCCGAGGATCGAACCCTCGTTGTGCTAAAGGGGATTGAGGAGTCTTGTATGTGTTGCCGGGGCATTTTCGAAGCATAGTGTCTGGATTACAGGCCAGCTGGTGCCTCCCCGCCCATGCTCCTCAAGTGTACATGATAACGTGTTTATTATATACGTGATCATGTGTTTATTACGCACGTGATCACTTGTTTATTATCTACGTGATCGAATGTTTATTTATTGTGTGTGTGTGTGTGTGCGTGGTTGAAGTTCCTATTAGCCACTCACCATCCCTCGTTTTCTGATCATTTGTATTTCCATTTTCATTGCACATCCAAACCCATTTTCTCTGATTTACATATCTATTTTCTTTGTTGTGCAAACCCATTTTCTCTGATGTCCAAACTCATTTTCTGTGATGTTATCGTTTTCATGGCCAGCTGAATTATACCTGGCGTTTGTTTGGTGCGTCCATTGCCTGCCTCTCTCTCTCTCTCTCTCTCTCTCTCTCTCTCTCTCTCTCTCTCTCTCTCTCTCTCTCTCTCTCTCTCTCTCTCTCTCTCTCCACTACTCCCCATCCACACCCCCAGATCCACTATTCTTGTGTCTTCCAATCACCTGTAACAGTTGCTCCTCTCTCTCTACTCCCCATCAATCACCCCATCCTCCCCAGCTGTTACCCATCTTCTCCCCACCAGTCACCCGTCTCCTTCCAACCAGTCACCCTTCTCGCTAAATAATTTAGTCACCCCTTTCACTACCCCACCAGTCACCCCCGCCATCACACACTCCCCAACCCTCCCACGTCATCTCCCCTCAAAATCATCCCCCCATCCCTCCATTCCCCCCAGCAGTATCCCCAGGGGAGGGAGAATATTTGTTATCAATTATCTGGGTAAAATACCTGGCCTGGGGAGTATTTCCGGTCCCTAATTGACCACGAATATACATATCAATACCTCTCTCTGGCCCCGGATGGACAATGTTGCCCTCTTTGGCTCTCGAAATTTCATTTATTTGCTCTACGCCCATCGTCCCTGGCAGGGGCGTAGTACCGTGCATGGAAGAGCGTCAGCATAACGCTGTTCTCCGAGGGAGGGGGGGTCATGCAATGTGCGAAGAGACGTACGCGTCTCACGAGAAGCAACGGGAGAGGTACGACAGTTTGGTGGTGGCGGGTACGACACCTGGGCGGTCGGGCGGTGATGAGCGTGTGATTGGTGCTCATCCCGCCAGCCTCAAGGGCCTCCCAGACGTACGATAATTTAATGACGGCTCGGGCGATTAACAGGAGCCGTGTGTCCTGGAGGTTTTAAAGATGCCGCGATAATTTTCTTTTTGCATTTGGTTGTGTACATAAACCGTAAAATAGAGTTATCTGATAAAACATTGTGTTAGGTAGTAGCACTTAAAAGCTCTCCTGGATCATTAAAACATTGCGTTTTAAAGATTGTGTAACTGACTGACTGAGTCTCTCTCTCTCTCTCTCTCTCTCTCTCTCTCTCTCTCTCTCTCTCTCTCTCTCTCTCTCTCTCTCTCTCTCTCTCTCTCTCTCTCTATCTATCTATCTATCTATCTATCTATGTCTGTCTGTCTATCTATCTATATCTCTGGTGTGTGGATATGGTCAATGGTAGTGGGGATAGTGTAGAACAGAGTAGGACAGCTGTGGAGGTAGACTACATTAGTCTCCCACCCTAATGTCAGGGTTTACCCGAATCATATACTCGTTAGAGAGAAGACAGACATACGGTCGTTTGCGGGCATATATATATATATATATATATATATATATATATATATATATATATATATATATATATATATATATATATATACGTGCCAAGTGCCTGCCCATGAAACTGTTCCGTATTGAAATAATTCTTTTAATTCCCATAGAGTTTTGACGATAAGGCAAATAATTGATGAAGTGTAATCCCTCATAATTGTCGAGGTGTGATGGTCTGTGATTAACGACGCTGTGGGACTATCTCCCTCACACACATGCCTCCACAGCGCCTCATGGCGCCCCACCTGCTGCCTCATGACCGTTGGCCTCCCGCCCTCACAATCGTTACTCTCGCACAGTGAGTCTAAGTAGCGCTCTCCTCACACGACCCAGTCGTATTAACCCAACCGATCATTACCAGGACCGAGGTGTTGAAGACTGGCCAGTCTTCGTCGACTGGTGATTGGTGGTCAGTTGATGGAGGGGAACATGGCCTTAAGGAAATGCCATATATATATATATATATATATATATATATATATATATATATATATATATATATATATATATATATATATATATATATTGGAAAGGATCACAATTTTTTTTTTTTTTTTTCCCAAAAGAAGGAACAGAGAAGAGGGCCAGGTGAGGATATTTCCTCAAAGGCCCAGTCCTCTGTTCTTAACGCTACCTCGCTGTCGCGGGAAATGGCGGATAGTATGAAAAAAAAAAAAAAAAAAATATATATATATATATATATATATATATATATATATATATATATATATATATATATGGAGTCTGAGAGTCATATATGAGATGTATTATAACGGTGGATGGAGTGATAGTATTGGGGAAAGTATAGGCAATAATGGTATTGATAGATTGCCTGAAGGATTGTATTTTTGAAAGGAAACTCACGTACCGATATTCCCATAAGCATCACCACTACCACAGCCACCACCACCACCAACGCTGCCTCCACCGCCACCGTCCCATCGCCCCTTCAGGCGGGAGCCAGTCCCAAGATAGCAGGCGATAAGGTAAGACAGGTGGATGGGATGGTCGGCTATCATGAAGTATGACCCGAATCTTTGGTCCTTACCTTACCTCCTTCCTTCCCCACACCTGGTGGCTGGCCATTGGTGCCTCCCACGGGTACACGTTGTCCTCGTGTTTCCTCCCCAGGGAGAAGCTGGGGTGTTTTGTTTCATCCTCCCCCCAAGCTAGAAGTCGAGGCCTTGGTTTTCTCCCCTGTTAGAGCTTAGTATGTCCCACTAACCCCGTTTTGAAGTTGATGGCCTTTCCTCCCCATGTAGAAGGTGAGGTCTTTCTCCCTCCCCAAGTAGAAGTTGAGGTCTTGCTTTCTCCCCAAGTAGAACTTGAGGTCTCTCTCCCCATGTAAATGTCAAGGCTTTCTTTCTCCCTCATGTTGAAGTTCAGGCCTTTGTTTCCTCCCCTATCTAGAACTCGGGACCTTTGTTTCCTCCCCTATCTAGAACTCGGGACCTTTGTTATCTCCCCTATCTAGAACTCGGGACCTTTGTTATCTCCCCAGGTGGAAGTTAACATTCTTGCTCTCTCCCCAGGTATGGTCCAGGGGTCATTGTATCTTCCGCAGTTAGAAGCACAGGTGTTGTGGTAGAACGATGATGCAGTAGCTGTTGTGGCGCACAGGTGTTGTGGTAGAACGATGGTGCAGTAGGTGTTGTGGCGCACAGGTGTTGTGGTAGAACGATGGTGCAGTAGGTGTTGTGGCGCACAGGTGTTGTGGTAGACGTGGTGTGGCAGGTGTTGTAGAGCAGTTAATGTGGTACTTATGAGGGTTATCACCACTTGATGTTTTTCGTTAAAAAGAAAAAAAAAATGTTTAGTTCCACTGAACAGTAATATATTTATAAGCTCAGTCTCGGCTGATCAAAGTGTGAACATTTGTTCTCTTCACAGAGAACGATTGGTGCACATGGAGAACATATGCTGTTCAAGGAGACGAACACCTCAGGTGTAAAAAATTTAATTTCAAATTGTGATTTTTATGGTTTACGTTTAGTAAATCATTACTTTTGTTCACGTTCATATCAATCATCGTCATGTATAGTATTTTCATTGCCGCTCATATACTTTGCTACGGTTTTATGAAGTTACGTGTATACTTATATCTAGCGTTTACATCCATAATATTTTCACGTTGGCTGAGAAAGTTTACGCAGTCCTGGGGGGGCGAGCGGGCGGGGGAAGGTTTGGGTTTAACAAACTTGAAATTGAGGTTTACCTACACGGTTCTCTCCCCCAAGGACCGCGAGTAGTCTCCCCCTGATCACAGATACACGGAGCAGTGAGTCGGAGATCCGGGAGATACCCGGCAGCAGTAGCTTCCAAAAACAAGGACAAACACAAGATGGGCCCTCCGCCAGACACCATCCGACCCCCGGGGCCTCTGACAAAAACAAACATGACGCCCCCAAAGCCCCACCCTAGCCTCTCATCAGCGTGTAGCCGAGTCACTTAGGTCGAAGGGCAAGATAAGGGCGGAGGAGAAGGCTGGGTTTACGGAGGGAACAGGTGAACAAACACGACCATCCATTATAGCCCCGTGATCAAGATAAACACCAGTGGACCCAGGAGGAACCCCCTGAGGAAGAACCGGAGGAGCCACGGGCGGGGGTTCATGATTGCTGGGCCGGGGATGGTGATGATGGTGGCGGTGGCGGCTGTGACCATGTTAATGGTGATGGGCCCCGGCTGAGATGATGATGATGATGATGATGATGACGGTGCTGTAGGATGGAGGCGAAGGGAAGGAAATGTCACCTGATGTTGGCCGGGCTCAGCGCCCGGGCGACTGGTGGTGGTCGGGTAGGCGACAGTGAGGAGGAGGTGGCGGGCGTCTCGCGATTGGGGTGGTGACGTTGGAGGTGGTTCTCTAGGTAGTGAGGGTCGTTAGCCTGGAGGGTCTCTTGACCAATTATGTGATCAGGTGTATGGTGAGACGACCCTCTCCTCCTCCTCCCCAATCACACCCCACTAATCCCGGCGTCCATACCTAATCCTTCTCCCGCGGACACACACACACACACACACACACACACACACACACACACACACACACACACACACCCTACACGGAGCCACGCCTCCCGCCAGCCCTCTGAACACCTGGGTGAAAGGAGGAGACTTCCGAGGGAGGCGATTAACTGATCTCAAGTCGCCGATAATTGATCCCCTGTGTGGGTGGCTGATTCCCTAAGCCGATACTCCCAGCGAAGGACCTCCTGTAGGGGGGGGATAAGGGGAGACGGGGGAAGGGAAGGGTAGGTTTCCGTCGAAGGGATCCCAGATCCAGGCTAGGTGGGCGAAGGGGTAGAAGGGAGGGTGAGGGAGGGGCGACCTCTCCTCCAAATGACCACGTCTGGTCGGCAATTGTAAGGCGGCGGGAAGCAGTGCTGTGGACTCCTCCCGGAACACAGAGACGGCCTAGATGATCATCACCCCCCAAGGGCTTCGTGTAGAGGCGACTGCGTCGTCTGCTGCAGGTGGTGACCGCTCTGTGTAACCGGGCAGACTGGAGCGGCGGCCGCTTTCCCGGGGTATCGTCTGGAATTCGTGCGTTGTTATCCGGAGGACGGTAAATGTTTTTCTGAGGGAGGAGGACGGGGGGGTTCATTAGAGTGTGTTCGTCAGTACTTCTTCGGGAGATGGAGGGGTTCATTAGAGTGTGTTCGTCAGTACTTCTTCGGGAGATGGGGGGGTCATCAAAGTGTGTTCGTCAGTACTTCTTCGGGAGGTGGGAGGTCATCAGAGTGTGTTCATCCTTTTCTTTCTTTCTTTTTTCTTGGGGAATCATCAATAGAGTGTGTTCATCCGTTTTTCTTCTGGGGGTCAATAGAGTGCGTTCATCCGTTTTCCTTCCGGGTCCAATGAGTGCGTTCAACCATTTTATCTTCGGGGGTCAGTAGAGTGTGTTCATCCACATAGGATCGACGGTAAACTATTCACAACCCCCCCACCTCTCCTCTCCCCCTTTTCCTAATTAATTAAGAGTGCGTTCATCACATAATCAATTCCGTAGCTGAAGTTCGTTGCGCATTCCTCGTCTTTCTTTTCTCAGCGCACTCGCACGCCTTTCTACTTACGTTCCCCTCCGACTCCCACGAACGAAAAGCATATAACACCTGTCAAACAAGAGCTCTGGATCGTGCCAAAGAGCAGTTTGTTTGCTTCCACCTCCGCCAAACAAAAGCTGTACGTCTGCGACAAACAAAGAGCCTACATCTCCACCAAACAGAAGATTACCTTTGAACTCTCGACAGATTTTAAAGGGTTGAAGAGGTTTTAGGGCTGGGCTGGACTGGGGTGAGGTGGATGTGTGTCTGGGATGGCGTGTGGTTGGCAGGTGGGGATGGTAGACAGGTTAGCAAGGCCTGGAGTGGATGGTAGACAGGTTAGCAAGGCCTGGGGTGGATGGTAGACAGGTGAGCAAGGCCTGGGGTGGATGGTAGACAGGTTAGCAAGGCCTGGGGTGGATGGTAGACAGGTGAGCAAGGCCTGGGGTCGATGGTAGACAGGTTAGCAAGGCCTGGGGTCGATGGTAGACAGGTGAGCAAGGCCTGGGGTGGACGGTAGACAGGTTAGCAAGGCCTGGGGTCGATGGTAGACAGGTGAGCAAGGCCTGGGGGTGGACGGTAGACAGGTGAGCAATGCCTGGGGTGGATGGTAGACAGGTTAGCAAGGCCTGGGGTGGATGGTAGACAGGTGAGCAAGGCCTGGGGTAGATGGTAGACAGGTTAGCAAGATGATAACCATCTGGAAGCCTAGCCCCCCCCCAGCTGAAGGCCGCGTCTCATTCACTCATATAATGTTCCATGAACTTTGCTTTACTGTTTACATTCTTTTACTGTTTACTGTTAGCTTACGTTATTCTAGCTGAGGTGATTTGTCTGTGTGTATCTGGACTATAAATGTTTTGAAATTAGAATTGAAAATTGAGATTACTGGAACTGGAACTACTACTACAACTACTACTACTACTACTACTATTACTACTACTACTACTGCTGCTGCTACTACTACTACTACTACTACTACTACTACTACTACTACTACTACTACTACTACTACTACTACTACTATAATTACTACTACCACTACTACTGCAGTTACTACTACTTCTACTACTGCTACTGCTTCTACTGTAATTACTACTACCACTACTACTACTGCAATTACTACTACTACTACTACTACTACTACTACTACTACTACTACTACTACTACTACTACTTCTACTACTGCTGCTGCTGCTGCTACTACTACTACTGTTACCACTACTACCGTTACTTCTGCTACTACCGTTACTACTACTACTATTACTGCTGTTACTACTAATATTACTGCAACAACCATTATTGTTACTACTACTACTACTACTACTACTACTACTACTACTACTACTACTACTACTACTCCTACTACTACTGCTATTACTGTTACTACTAGTATCACAGTAGGTCTGGTAAGGATTTAAACCCTTGCCGACTTACAGAGGAGCGAGGGGGGATTTCTCCTTCAGGTGGATTACTTCTTGTGTAAGTTGAGATTACTCAGAGGTGCAGACATGAAGGGAGCTGGGGGTGAAGAGGATGGGGTATTTAAGGGAAATTACTTAAATTTCACTTTTGGGAGCGAGGAGGATGGGATATTTAAGGGAAATTACTTAAATTTCACTTTTAGGGGTGAGGAGGATGGGATATTTAAGGGAAATTACTTAGATTTCACTTTTAGGGGTGAGGAGGATGGGATATTTAAGGGAAATTACTTAATTTTCACTTTTAGGGGTGAGGAGGATGGGATATTTAAGGGAAATTACTTAATTTTCACTTTTGGGAGTGAGGAGGATGGGATATTTAAGGGAAATTACTTAATTTTCACTTTTGGGTGTGAGGAGGATGGGATATTTAAGGGAAATTACTTAATTTTCACTTAAAAAAATTAGTGTAAAGTGTTAATCCTGTGTTCGTTTCACACTGTGGTCGGGCACTTGTGTGTAAGTGTTACGTCTGGCCGGGGGTCTGGACGGAAGAAATGGTCTCAGGAAATGAGACTCGGGGGTAAGTGTGAAACACCAGGAGAGGGAGTTTTGGGTGGGGGGGGGAGGGACAGGGAAGTTCTCTCTCTCTCTCTCTCTCTCTCTCTCTCTCTCTCTCTCTCTCTCTCTCTCTCTCTCTCTCTCTCTCTCTCTCTCTCTCTCTCTCCTCTCTCTGACCGCAAAACGACCGAGAGTATTTTACATCAGGCAACGTATTGAAACCAGGAAGACTGTCGAAAAAAGAAGAAAAAAAAAAAAGAAGATATTTTCAAACCTGTTTGAGGAATGAGGACTTGCAAAAAGATACGTGCATACACCACCACACCGCCTTCCCCTATCCCATGCCACGCCATGCCACGCCACGCCACGCCTCTCCCCGTCCCACGACCTTTAAAAACATTCCTAAGATGGAGCGATTAAGCGCCGAAAACAAACACGGAACGGAGGAGGGAAGAGGGTGGGATGAAGGAGGGAGGACGGACGGACGGACGGACGGCTCCCCAGGGCGCATGCGCGCTATCGCCCGGCCGGATCAGTAGCGGGTTCACTGCGGGAGCCCCGACGGTAATACCCCCGGCTGTCAACAACACTTGCCTCCTACATTAACACGTCCGACAAGCCTCAGTAGGGCCCCCGGCGGGCGAGCGCGCGCGCACACCACCACCCCACCTCTCTCTCTCTCTCTCTCTCTCTCTCTCTCTCTCTCTCTCTCTCTCTCTCTCTCTCTCTCTCTCTCTCATACACCTCCGGAGACGCAGAATTGAGCGTCTACGATGCGTTCTCGCGGTCAGGCCGCCGTCGATGGGTCTGTTGATGTGGCGCGTCGCAAAGTGGAGGAGGGGGAGGTGTGGGGTTGATGAGCGACGGAGTTCCAGGCCCTCGAACTCGGGACTACAGGAGAAGGAGGAGGAGGAGGAGAAGGAGGGAACGAAAAGAAAACGAAGGCGGGCGAGGGAAAATGGGACGCAGGACGGTGGTCAGCATGGGGTCATTTGCGCCCTGTGGGGGGTCAAGCCAGGTCACTTCTACCCCGGGGTCAGGCCCCTCAGACGGTCGCCCATCAACCACAACTTTTGGTTCTTAGTCTGTGAAAGGTTTATTGTGTTCCCCGCCTCCCTCCTGCATACTCCTCCCTCCCTTCCTCCCTCCCTCCCCAGCAAACTGCTTCCCCCCCACACCTCAACACCCCCACACCCCGTGAAGACAGACGTGCACACGACATGAATATCGTCCGATCCGGAGATGAGAGAGAGAGAGAGAGAGAGAGAGAGAGAGAGAGAGAGAGAGAGAGAGAGAGAGAGAGAGAGAGAGAGACTTGATTAATCGACGTTTGAGAGAGAGTAGAAGAAAAAATAAAATGGTTGGTTCCTTGAGGGTATTTATAGCCGGCCACCGCTAACGTCAGGTTAAACCCCGTCTCTCGGGGTTGATTTCGGGTATTAACACGGAGAGTGCTTGGGGGTGGGTCTGCTCTGTGGTGGGCCGGGCTCGCGTGTGTGTGTGTGTGTGTGTTAGTCGCGGACGTGTTGGGGAGTTACGGGTGCAGTGAGGGAGGCTCCTCATTAAGAAAATTAGGACAAGGGGTATGAGTTACGTCGAGGATCCCCAGGCGGGAGGGAGAGAGAGAGAGAGAGAGAGAGAGAGAGAGAGAGAGAGAGAGAGAGAGAGAGAGAGAGAGAGAGAGAGAGGTAAACATGGTGGCGCTAATGTTCTAAACCATTTCCTGTTGTGGTGACTCCCGGGATGTAAGTGGGACCTGCTGCTCGTTGAGGACTTGGCGAGAACGACCTGACACTGGTGGGGACTTGGGAGACGAGGACCTGACACTGGTGGGGACTTGGGAGACGAGGACCTGACACTGGTGGGGACTTGGGAGACGAGGACCTGACACTGATGGGGACTTGGAGACGAGGACCTGACACTGGTGGAGGCTTGGGAGACTAGGACCTGACACTGGTGGAGACTTGGAGACGAGGACCTGACACTGGTGGAGACTTGGAGACGAGGACCTGACATTGGTGGGGACTTGGGAGACGAGGACCTGACACTGGTGGAGACTTGGAGACGAGGACCTGACACTGGTGGAGACTTGGGAGACGAGGACCTGACACTGGTGGGGACTTGGGAGACGAGGACCTGACACTGGTGGAGACTTGGAGACGAGGACCTGACACTAGTGGAGACGAGGACCTGACACTGGTGGAGACTTGGAGACGAGGACCTGACACTGGTGGAGACTTGGAGACGAGGACCTGACACTGGTGGAGACTTGTGAGACGAGGATCTGACACTGGTGGAGACTTGGGAGACGAGGACCTGACACTGGTGGAGACTTGGAGACGAGGACCTGACACTGGTGGAGACTTGGAGACGAGGACCTGACACTGGTGGGGACTTGGGAGACGAGGACCTGACACTGGTGGAGACTTGGAGACAAGGACCTGACACTGGTGGAGACTTGGGAGACGAGGACCTGACACTGGTGGAGACGAGGACCTGACACTGGTGGGGACTTGGGAGACGAGGACCTGACACTGGTGGAGACTTGGGAGACGAGGACCTGACACTGGTGGAGACTTGGAGACGAGGACCTGACACTGGTGGAGACTTGCAGACGAGGACCTGACACTGGTGGAGACTTGCAGACGAGGACCTGACACTGGTGGAGACTTGGCTAGGAGGACCTGACACTGGTGGACTCCAAATCCTAGCAATTCAGGGAAAAGAAATGACATCAAGCCTGCCCACACACGTGTCACCAGCGTCACAATGTGTATGTGGCCACGTAGCTCATTGTCTTCGTGAACGTCGCGTGGTCCAGCTAACGGTGGAGAGACACAAGGAGCCACCCACCTGATCTCGGGGGAATCAACCAGCCACTTAAACCATGTGGACCAAGGCTTGAGGCCATGCTAAGAGAGCTGATAGGTTCGGACTAGCCACAGAATCGACTCTTGTCAAGCAAGAAGGTAGAGTTAACACCTCCTCCTGATGGTAGGGTAGGACACCGGGCAAGGACGGACCAAACCTTTAGGAACAAACGAATGTTCAAAAGGGCTTCATCGCCATCCGAAAAAGACTCTCATTTTTTCTTGAAAGCACACTTAGGTATGTGTATAATGTAGGGTTTCCAAGATAGATTATACGTTACGGTGATGCCACGTTTGGATTATAGGTACCGTGTTGAATGGTGGAGTTCACTAGCCACCAACAGAGGTGGGAGTTTGAGAGATGGAGTATATATGTGTTTGTGTATGTGGGAACCCTGTTCACATCACTAACTCCACTTCAACCCTGCTCATCTCGCTACACCCAACCCTGCCACGCATAGCTATATCTACCCTAGCAGGTGTGGTGCCAGGCAGGTGTAGTAGCGCCTGACAGGTGTGGCGCCAGGCAGGTGTAGTAGCGCCAGACAGGTGTGACATCAGGCAGGTGTGGCATCAGGCAGGTGTAGTAGCGCCAGACAGGTGTGGCATCAGGCAGGTGTAGTAGCGCCAGACAGTTATGACGTTAGGCAGGTGTAGTAGCGCCAGACAGGTGTGGCATCAGGCAGGTGTAGTAGCGCCTGACAGGTGTGGCGCCAGGCAGGTGTAGTAGCGCCAGACAAGTGTGGCATCAGGCAGGTGTAGTAGCGCCAGACAGTTATGACGTTAGGCAGGTGTAGTAGCGCCAGACAGGTGTGGCATCAGGCAGGTGTAGTAGCGCCTGACAGGTGTGGCGCCAGGCAGGTGTAGTAGCGCCTGACAGGTGTGGCATCAGGCAGGTGTAGTAGCGCCAGACAGTTATGACGTTAGGCAGGTGTAGTAGCGCCAGGCAGGTGTAGTAGCGCCAGACAGGTGTGGCATCAGGCAGGTGTAGTAGCGCCAGACAGGTGTGACGCCAGGCAGGTGAAGCGTCAGGCAGGTGAGGTCCTGCCAGACATGTCCTGCGCCTCAAGCGTGTCGTCATCCCATAGATTGTCACTTTTGGACAGTAGGCGGATCTGTTGCCACACATCTGCCTTCTTAAGCGCCTATCACACGGGACAGGACGTGGCGTCAAGGTGCCATGCGGAGGGCGCCTCCCACTGCTTCTAGGTACTCAGCGGTGACTGACTCACAGACGATGACTCCCCCCGACATCCGAGTGTCGCCGAGGTTGTAGTTGGTCTGTAAATGATTTACCTCAGTAGTGGAAGACGTTTCCTTCTTCTGGGCGGTGATGGGAGGCTCCAGTCACGCGCATAAGACCTCATGAAGACGAGGCCTTGTTGAAATAAAGGAGGAGGGAAGGCCTTATTGAAATAAAGGAAAGGGTTTAAAAAGAGTGAGAAATAGGAGGAAAAGAATATCTCAAGAAGTGCGGAGGAAGAGGAAAATCCTTCCTTTGAAAAACGAAATGGTAGTTTTTCTGTTGATTTGAGGCCAAATGCATTACAGTTCACATGATTTGAAGAATCTCTATTGGTAGGAACACCGACAGACCTGCTCTCACATGACGGTGGCAGCATCTCGTAGTCTATTGATCTCCAGTTACTTTCACCATACACACACACTTGACCTGATATATACATGACGATGGCATACTGGATCTTTTATCGTCTGCATCTTCTGTTGTGATTGTTTCACATTCATCCTGTCAATCTTTCCTGTGGTAGTGTTACAACTTGTAACTGACAACCCAGAGTTGTGTCCAACAGCCTCGTGATGTGGCGGAGGCTTGGCAAAGGCGCCCACATTACCATGTCCTCGGAGACCCATGCCAGAGACGGACCCCACAAGATTTTGACTAGGATCCCTGTACCAGTTTTGCCCACATCTGGCTCCACAGACCAGCATGTCACGTTCTGGTCTCAGGTTTATTTAGAGCAGGTAGTGAGGATAATCGAACTGTCTGTGGTTGTTTATTGCAAGGTCAAGAGCCAAGAACATGATGAGCCATTCAGGTTGTACGACACAGGCCCAGATGTTCACATTCTCATAATCTTCTCGACTCTGTTACCATTGGGCTGGATCACAGCGGCAGCACTTCTACCCCTCTCCCAGTGGCAGAGTTGAGAGAGCCATCGCTATAGGCCCTCTGTGTCATATTGTTTCCATACCGGAGGTTCCGAATGTGTTCAGCAGCACACACTTTGGATCTGGCAGAGTGTTGGAGATGAGGACTGTATGTATTTTGTTTCTTCGGCAGGCAGGCAGGTAGGTAGGTACGTGTGTGTTAAGGTAATCGGTTAAGATCACGGGAAATGTTGGTGCTTCGTAATCTCACACAACTGATGTCTTCCAGACATTGTGATGTGGTGATGCGGGTCGCTGTCATTCGGATCCATTTTAGATTCCTGTGCTTCGTGGCGTGTGTGCCGCCCTAACAGCGCCTAGACAGCATTACCTGCATCTTCGACAGGCAGAAGCTTCAGCTGTATCGCAATGCCGATTTTTCATGTGTTTTATCTCCCACGCTCTATTGAATGTCTCCGTATCTCTACTTGTGTTATATTGAATGGAGGGTGGTTCTTGATAATGTAGAAATTACTAGATAAACCGAGGAAATCATTTTTAGTACTCCTCAAATTTTAAGCACTGTCATTAGGGGTGTACCCTACCACAGGCCTGGTAGCTCAGTCTGTATGTAACTTGTCGACAGAGTTTCTTAATGTGGCCATCCAGGCAGCAGTAGAGTTCCAAGGAGAGGAGCAGTCAGTGGATCTACCGTCAGTCTCTTTGACTTCGAGGGCCCGCACGCACGAGGATCAGCAGTTCGTCTTTTAGTCTATAGGTGAACCCATTAGTAGACCCGTGGGAGGTAGTTGTGGTGGTGGAAGGCGGGCGGGCCGGCATGGCGGGCGGCCCGTAGTGCTAGCCACGCAAAGTGCAAGACCTATATCGCCTTGTGGCGTGGACGGCGGCGGCGGGCGGCGAGCGGTGGCGACTCGGTTGCTTCCTTGAGGGCATAGAAAATGGCGTCGTCGTCTTCCTCGGTGGTGGAGCAGGTGAGTGTCGTGTGGACGATCACCACCCACTCCGAGCACGAACACCGGCCGGGGATGAGTAGGGTGTGCTGGGCGCCATTACAGCGCTTTGACTGCGGACTTTATCATTATTCATGGCGCGAGAGGCAGGTAGATAACGCGGATGCGATACACGCAACAAACAAAGAGCCGGGCAGTTGACCAGTATCCTCGGGCGAGAGCGAGCGAGCGAGCGAGCGAGCGGGGCCGGCCGACCGACCGCGCGCGCTGATTCGGCCTGCACACATTTCAATTTTCCATGCAGATTTTGGATCATAATAGTGTGCTTTATACGGCGGCGGCGTGATCAGTGATATATGAATCTGTCCGCTCGTAATGGGCGCTTCCCACAATGGTTCGCCGGCGTTTTATTGCGCTTGAAATCCCGGCAACGCAACGCGCGCCTCCCCGCGCCCAGAGCCGTTCGCTCGCGGGGACGGAGAGGGAGGGCTTGGGGTGGGGGAGGAGCAGGCAGCCAGCGCGGGAAACGGCCATATCCGCTATCGCTGGCAACGCTTGTATTGCATCGGATTGAATTTTTTAACAAGCAATTATAATCAAAAACTTGTATCCGAAATGCTACAGGTTAATATACTGTTTCGGCCAAATTAACGGGCCCGGATGTTAAGCTCTCCCTTCCCCCTCCACCTCCCCCTTCCCCTCCCCTTCCTAACACCCCCCTCTTTCCCCTCATATCTCCCTCACCCACCACCCACCCACCCACACACCACACCGCTTCTAGTCAGTCCTACGTCACGGGACAATGGGAATTATTCATTTGAACCTATGTTCTTTTTTTTTCCATGCTGTGGCTGACATGCATTTACAGCGGCGGGGCTGACAATAATGAGGGCGGGGGAGAGCGCCGCGCTGATGCGCCTCCCTCGGCCTGCTGACTATGATGATGTCAGCACCTGTACACGTTCGCCCGGTGTCTCGCCGATGCCTGATGCGACTAGTGTCAGCACCTGTACACCCTGTACACCCGGTGCCTTGTGTACACAGTACTACCTACATCCTCTCTCTCTCTCTCTCTCTCTCTCTCTCTCTCTCTCTCTCTCTCTCTCTCTCTCTCTCTCTCTCTAACGTCAGCTGGCCTCCTTATTTCTCCCTGTACCCACAGACGGCTCTCTCTCACTCTCTCTCTCTCTCTCTCTCTCTCTCTCTCTCTCTCTCTCTCTCTCTCTCTCTCTCTCTCTCTCTCTCTCTCTCATGATAACGTCAGCAAGGCCACTCACGCCTCATGAAAACTGCGAAACGCCTTTTCTTACGTGTTGATAACGCCAGCATTGCCACTCCTACCTCATTACAACTACAGAAGGCCCACTAGCCTCATGATAGCGTCAGCAGGGCCACTCACAGCTCACTATAACTGCAGAAGGCACCACTCATTCATAATGTGAATAGGCCCACTCATACCTCATCACCCCAGCAGGCTCACTCATAATCTATACACGTCATGACGCTCATACCTCACAACGACGTCAAACGACTCACTCAAAATTCATGTCAGCGTCAGGAAGCCCACTCATACCTCATAAAGGTATTGGTAGGCCCATTCATACTTCATAATGACTTCAGGAAACTCCCATTTATACCTCATGATACCATGAGCAGGCTCACTCATGATGCCTCGTGTCATGTCAGCCGGCGCACACATACCTCATTAATCCGTCAGCAGGCTCACTCACACCTCTTCCTCCATCCCATAGGCCTGTTATCTACCCATCACTCCACATCTTGTAATCTCAATTCCGTTTTCCCCATCCACCCTCCCCATTTTCCCATCACCTCGCCTTCCCATCCTCGTCACACCCAACTTAAAGAACTTTCCCATCACCTATTACTACCCAAGCTCCCCATCACTTCACTTCCCCCATTTCTCACTCTCCCCATCATCCCCCCCCAGCCATCTCCCCATCGAACTGTCCTCCCCATACAACAGAACACAGTCTTCTATTTACAACCGCCGCCTGTGTTTATAACAACCATGAACACGAATATGAGAGTATTAGTTTTTTCATTATATATAGATATATTTTTTTGTATTTTACCTAAATATTGAAATGTTTACCAGAACGTTTTTTCTCTCTTCAACAAAGTTATTTATTTTTATTCACGTGCAATGTTGGTTTTATTTACAGTATTGGTGTTCTGCTGTTCTTCAAAATGCCTTTGTTCATGTGGATGTCGTCCCGTGTTGTCCGTGATTTTGTTCTTCTTTTGTCCTTTTCAGCTGAATGGTATTGTTTTGTTCACAAGAACGGTGTTGTATGTTCACTAGAACACCATTTTTTTTGGTCATCAGAGTGTGTCTGTGTGGGCGCTGGGACTTTCATATTGTATAACAGTTAATTGCTGTTATATTTCTAGACTGTGGGTGGGTGTTCTGTTCTCCGGAATGGCCCTTATCTGTTCTCCATATGTTGTAATCCGTTCACCAAATTGTCCGTATCTGTTCACCGGAATACCCTCATATGTTCACCAGAATATCCTTATATGTTCACAGGAATATCCTTATATGTTCACAGGAATATCCTTATGTGTTCACAGGAATATCCTTATATGTTCACAAGAATATCCTTATATGTTCACAGGAATATCCTTATATGTTCACAGGAATATCCTTATATGTTCACAGGAATATCCTTATATGTTCACAGGAATATCCTTATATGTTCACCAGGAATATCCTTATATGTTCACAGGAATATCCTTATATGTTCACAGGAATATCCTTATATGTTCACCAGAATATCCTTATATGTTCACAGGAATATCCGTATCAGTTCATTTGGATATCTTTTACATGTTCACTTGGATACCCTTATCTGTTCACTTGGATGTTCTTATCTATTCAGCTGGATGTCCTTATCTATTCACGTGGATATCCTTATCTGTTCACCTGATATAGATTTAGTTTTGTCCGCCTAAAATATTGAAATGTTCACCAGAACTTTTTCTCTGTTCAACAAAGTTATTTTTTCCGTTGCGGTGTTAGTTTTATTTACGCTACTGGTGTTCTTCTGTTCTTTACGTGTTCAACGTCCACAGACTTTGCAACCCTGGTCTGTTCATCCCCGGAGGGAGCACAGGGTTATACAGTATCCTTAAGAGGGGAAAATAATGCTATAATGACCCCTGAGGAGGACAGGATATAGGAGTGTTCGTATATGCATTTGTGAACGTGGGTTCGCTCTCATTGGCCGTGATGCTTGGGACTCTCGGTCAAGAACGCTAGAGGTGGTGGATTCCGTGTCTCGAATCCGGATTTGTACGAGAAACAGACGCACTGTGAAATATATATATATATATATATATATATATATATATATATATATATATATATATATATATATATATATATATATATATATATATATATATATATTCAGGCGAAGGTATATAAAGGAATGCAAATTCCTTTTGTGTACAAAGACCCCTTTTTTTTTTTAGATGTAGGGAGCCATCTGTTGGCAGGACGAAGAACGACGGTACGACTATTTGAACACAATAGTAGGACCCCGTACGGTACGACCCCGTAAGCACGGCGGAACGAGCCTTTGAACGCAACGGTACGACCCCCCTGAGCACGACGACACGACCCACGAGCACGACGGTACGACCCTCGAACACAGCGGTGCGACATCTTGAGCACGACGGCACGACCCCTAGAGAGCTCGAAGGCACGACCTTTGAGCACGACCGGTACGACCCCGTAGTACGACATCACGGGTCAGGTCAAAGGCCACCACGCCAGCCATGGCCTCGCAAGGGTCGTATGGTCGTGCTTCACGAAAAGGGATTCTCAGGGCCAAGCCTTATGACCATTTTGTCCACCCATACCACACACCCCACATCCCACACCACGCCACCCCACCCCAACCTTCCTCACCTTCCCCCCTACCCCTCCCCCTTGCTCTAAATTCATGGCTGAATGTCTCGAGGTAAATCATTACAAAGTGCATATGAGGCCCAGGGTCTTACAATATACGCGACGCGCCGTCCACATTAAACCATGTCAACATGAATATTACAAATATGACTTGTGTCGCCTCATATATGACCTCACCCGGCCCGGGGGGAGGGGGGGGGCTCCGGCCTCGTTTTGGGGTGGATGTGGGGTAGGGGGTGTAATTGTGTCATTGTTTCGGCCTGGGTTCGGGTTTCCTCCCTCTCTTCCCTCCCCACCACTCCTCTCCCTCTTTCCCCCCCTCTCTCTCTCTCCCTCCCTCCTCCTGCGACACCGTCAGGAGGACTTGTAGGCGTGGAGGTTACGGTGGCGGCTCCCGGGCGGGTTGGCGGGCGGTAGTCCCTACGCGCCTACGTGGTGGGAAGGGGATTCTTCCGGCCGAGCGTCCCTGCGTGCGAACGTCGACGTGGGGGAAGAAGATACAGAAGGACGGACGTTCACACAGACGGACGGACGTTCACACAGACGGACGGACGTTCACTCGAAATGGTTTGATGTGATCAGCTGTTTTTCCCCCCCTTCCCTTGTAAAATCATGAGGTTTCTCCTCATGATATTCCTCTCACCCAACCATCCCTGTGCCTCCTCATTTGCTTGGAAGGTTATGAGGGAGAGGGAGCGTGTGGTTGGTGTGGGGTGGTAAGAGAGAGGGCGAGATGGGAGGGGGTTGGTGGTGGTTCTTCATTGTCCCGCTCAACTACTATGGCGATATTACAACCCCGACCGCAGTGTTATTACAACCCGGGTTTAACAGCGTCATTTTAATACAGTGCGGGAGGCCGGGGCCGCGCCACGTCACGCCTCAGGATGAGGAAAATGGCTTTATTCTTGTGTGGTGGAGGCCCCCCCCCCCCCCCCCAAAACGCGCCTCCTGTCGACCCGCAGTGATTCGCTGTGCTGACGCTGATGGTGGAGGGGGGGAGGGGTGATTTGTTAGGCGTGTGTGTGTGTGTGGGAGTGGGGAGGAGAGTCGTGTGGGCGTGTGGCGAGATGTGGGTGACGCATGGGAGTGTTGGGGTTAGGAGCAGGGAGAACATGGGTGGTATGTGGAAGGGGGGAGAGTTTGTAAGGTGGGAGAAGGGGAAGGTTGTGTGTGTGTGTGTGTGTGTGGGTGTGGGAGTGGGGAGGAGAGTCGTGTGGGCGTGTGGCGAGATGTGGGTGACGCATGGGAGTGTTGGGGTTAGGAGCAGGAAGAACATGGGTGGTATGTGGAAGGGGGGAGAGTTTGTAAGGTGGGAGGAGGGGAAGGTGTGTGTGTGTGTGTGTGTGTGTGTGTGTGTGGTGGGGTTTGGGGAGTGTCTGGGAAAGACGGGAAGGCTCCCGGGGAGGAATATATACGTAGCTTGGGAGAGGTGGTGTGCGCTGCCAAGGAGGAAGCCATCATCCCTATGGTGAGCCAGGAAGGCGGGTGGGTGCTGGTGGCTTCAGCAAGCACGGCAGGGTAGAGGAGGAATGGCTGGCTGGTCGAGGGTGTAGTGAAGATGAGGACGTAGGGAAGATATGGTGGCCCTTGACCTGACCCCCAGAGATTATCCGAGTTAGGTTCTAGGCTGGTCGAGGAAGATAATGATAATAATGATAATGATATCATTATTGTCATCATTATCGTTACTATTATCAGTAATGATTATGTTAGTAAGGATAATAATGATTGTCACTGGATTAAACTAAGAAGCCAATAATGATGATAATATTATTATATTATTATTACTATTATAAATAATGATAATGCTAGTAATGATAATTATAATCATCACTGATGTTAGACTGGATTAAACACTGGCAAAACAGACAGTGTTTAATAGAAAATGGGGGTTGGTGGCTGTCCATTCTGGTTATCAGTGATGACGTTCACAATTGGTTGGGGGGTGTGGCTGTCCGCGTCCCGGTCTGCACGAACTCGGGGGAGGGGCGAGTTCGATGCTGTGTTGTGTGGCGCCGAACTGCTACTTGGGGAACGATGGATCTCAGTCGGCAGGAGGTGTCGGTGGCGAGGCTGGTGCCTCTGTGTCTCGCTTGCAACACGATTGGCTGAATTCCTGTGTTGTGTGTCAATGGTTTCACGAGACGTGGGTGTCATATGTGTTACAGTGCTGTATTGTGTTGGCTGTATCCCGTGGAGTGTGTGTGTGTGTGTGTGTGTGTGTGTGTGTGTGTGTGTGTGTGTGTGTGTGTAAGTCTTGTAAGTACGACCTTAGCAGGAGGTGGCTTGACCCGACATGGCTCCCAGGGTTATATAACCTTAGCTCCCCACCCTGTTAAAAGCCTCCCAGCAGGCCGACCGACCCGCCCCCCACGGCTCTCTCTCTCTCTCTCTCTCTCTCTCTCTCTCTCTCTCTCTCTCTCTCTCTCTCTCTCTCTCTCTCTCTCTCTCTCTCTCTCTCTCTCTCTCTCTCGTCTCCATGGCCGCCTCCGTTTGCCTCCGCCACAGACTGACTGACTAAATTGGGTGTGTGTGTGTGTGTGTGTGTGTGTGTGTGTCTCCCTACACCCCCTTCCCCCCAACTTTCCTTCACCACTACCACCACAAATGACCCCACTCTCCCTCCTTCCCCTCCTCCCTCATCCCCCACCTCCAACATTAGACTGTCGGTTTTCCCCACTAATGACTGGTCGAGTCCTCCCCCCCTCTCCCCATCTCTCCCTTAACCATCACAGACTACCTCAGTCCCGTCCCAAGTCCCCACCACCACCATTGTTAACTGGCCGACCATAGACGCCAATTGCCCTCCCAACCCCCAACCCTCCACCAGTAACTGACCGGGTCTCCATCACGACCACCAACACGCCCTCTTTCTCCATCGCCAACCACTCGGGGTCAAAGGTCAGGCCATCATGCTTGAGGGACGCGCCGTCGTGCTCAAGGATCGCACCGTCGCGCCCAAGGATCGCACCGTCGCGCCCAAGGATCGCACCGACGCGTACCCAAGGATCGCACCGTCGTGCTCAAGGATCGCACCGTCGTGCCCAAGGATCGCACCGTTGTGCCCAAGGATCGCACCGTCGTGCCCAAGGATCGCACCGTCGTGCCCAAGGATCGCACCGTCGTGCCCAAGGATCGCACCGTCGTGCCTAAGGATCGCACCGTCGCGCCCAAGGATCGCACCGTCGCGCTCAAGGATCGTACCGACGCGCCCAAGGATCGCACCGTCGTGCCCAAGGATCGCACCGTCGTGGCCAAGGATCGCACCGTCGCGTGCCCAAGGATCGCACCATCGCGTGCCCAAGGATTGCACCGTCGTGCCTAAGGATCGCACCGTCGCGTACCCAAGGATCGCACCGTCGCGCGCCCAAGGATCGCACCGTCGCGTGCCCAAGGATCGCACCGTCGCGCGCCCAAGGATCGCACCGTCGCGTGCCCAAGGATCGCACCGTCGCGTGCCCAAGGATCGCACCGTCGCGCGCCCAAGGATCGCACCGTCGCTTGCTCAGAGGACCTGCCGTGTAATCGAGGCGGAGGAGCACACGCGAATTACCACCTCCCCTTCGTCATAATCAGGAGGCTGGAGTGTCACGGAGAGCGCGCGCGGGTGTTGACACGAGGTGATTACATCCTCTAATCACAAGCGACGCCGAGTGAGCCCGCGAGTTCTGATTGGCTGCTAAGAGGGGCGGGCGGCCCCGGTGGTGGGGGCGGCCTTGCCTTTCGACCCCGCACACGGCGTTTTCATATGCATTTAAAAACTAAAACGCGCCAGGGTGTGGGTTCTGACATTGGCAAGGCTTATACGGAAAAAGAAATGCTTTAATTGTACCATGTTTTTTATTCACTTACGGATTTCCTCTCTCTCTCTCTCTCTCTCTCTCTCTCTCTCTCTCTCTCTCTCTCTCTCTCTCTCTCTCTCTCTCTCTCTCTCTCTCTCACTCTCTTTTTTTTTTAAGGGATTAAAGGCGGCAAAAAAAATTTAGATTTGATTTTAAAATAGTCGGCGATATATCCCAAATTTTCATAAAAGAAATATACAAAAACGGTGTCTCCTTGATAGATGTCCCCCTCCCCCCCTAGATGAAGCTCACCACACATTTATACTTTTTGCTATTTACGTCCTTTTTTTATTCATCTGGGAATAAAACCCAAAATTGGACACAAAATATATATAGTAAACCATTTTATCCGCGGATCTCTGTCTAGGTGAGGCTTTTATATATTTATATATTCATATATTTAATTTAATTATTCATTTGTCCATGTACTGTTTGTATACCAATACATATATACTGGTATATATATATATATATATATATATATATATATATATATATATATATATATATGTGTGTGTGTGTGTGTGTGTGTGTGTGATAGGTTTCTTTAGCTTGATGTAAGAGGTATATGGATACTATCCAATCATCGTATACGTGGGAGTTGAATATATCTAAGAGAAAATTCAAAAATGGATTGGAAAGCACAGTAGGGGAGGGAGTGAGGCTGGGAAGCACAGTAGCGGAGGGAGTGAGGCTGGGAAGCACAGTAGGGGAGGGAGTGAGGCTGGGAAGCACAGTAGGGGAGGGAGTGAGGCTGGGAAGCACAGTAGGGGAGGGAGTGAGGCTGGAAAGCACAGTAGGGGAGGGAGTGAGGCTGGGCAGCACGGTAGGGGAGGGAGTGAGGCTGGGAAGCACAGTAGGGGAGGGAGTGAGGCTGGGCAGCACAGTATGGGAGGGAGTGAGGCTGGGAAGCACGGTATGGGAGAGTGTGTGACTGCGTATGGGAGGAGAGCGACGACTGAAGATGGCACTCAGGTCTGAGGAGGGCACCGTGGTCGTGCATGACTGGCCCACAGGCAGTGAGGTATGTTCGGTAGGATGTTAATGAAGTACTGAGGGCACGGATACTCCAGGGAGGTGGAGGCACAAGAGAGGGCGGATACACAGACGCCACCCTTCCCTCCCTTCCTTCCTCCTCCTGGTGCCAGAGAACCAGAGGAGGAGGAGGAGAAAGTGTGGGATTGGGTGTTGCCGACAGTGTAAGGTCCAGACGAAAGCTAATAGGTACATTGCTACTGGACCGGAGGGATCTGGGAAGGAGCTTGAAATTCAAGGCTGCAGTGTTGAGGTTGAAGACACACGCACACACACACACACACACACACACACACACACACACACACACACACACAAAAGGATTGAATTCCTTACATTTGAGGGCAAGTCAGGTGTTACAAAAGATGAAGGAGTGAAGAGGTGGATAGATAACGAAAACTGGCCATGAATGTCTTTTTTTTTTTGGTGAGGGGTAGACTGGAAGAGTTGAAGACATGTCCACAGACGAAGGATACAGCAAGGGGAGCGGCTCAGTGTTGGGAGGGAAGATACAGTGGATACAGCACCCCAGGGAGACAGACTTCACACCACACAAGATGACTTGGGGATCATTACAGTAAAGACACGAGGGAACTGGGGATTACAGGGAAGATACAAGAGAACTGGGGATTACAGTAAAGATACAAGAAAACTGGAGATTACTGGAAAGATTCAAGAAAACTGGGAATTACAGTAAAAAGACAAGAAAACTGGGGATTACAGTAAAGATACAAGAAAACTGGAGATTGCTGGAAAGATTCAAGAAAACTGGGAATTACAGTAAAAAGACAAGAAAACTGTGGATTACAGTAAAGATACAAGAAAACTGTGGATTACAGTAAAGATACAAGAAAACTGTGGATTACAGTAAAGATACAAGAAAACTGGGGATTACAGTAAAGATACAAGAAAACTGGGGATTACAGTAGAGATAGAGGAGTACAGGGACCTTGGGAGTTGACCCCGGAGACCGACTACAGTACGGTAAGGAACTGCTCGAAGTCTGTCTGAGACGCACACTGCGGGTCACGTTGTGTGGATCACTTCCGGCTGTCCCGGCGACCATCTAGCCTCGCGCTCCTCCGGCACCTTGCGTCACGGCTCACGTCCGGCAGGGGCGGGCGGAGGTGAACACTGCTGGTCGGGTAGGAGGTCCAAATCTCCCTCCCGCCTTAGGGAGTGAAGCCGGATCTCCGTACACTTGACACACACACACACACACACACACACACACACACACACACACACACAACACACACACACGCTGGCCAGGGGCATCCCTAGCTTTGTGATGAGACCCGCAGAGGTTTTCAACCGATCCCCTTCCGAGGATTTCCTTTTCCCTGGGTCTTCCGAGAGGACCTTTGGCGGGGAAGACCTGCAGAACCTCTCCAAATACCTGCTCTCCCGCGGTGTAGCGATTAGCGTTCCTGACCGTGACGCATTCACGGGTCGCCCCGGGTACGAGAGCATGGGTTCGAATCCTGGGCACGGCAGTCGGTCCACGGTCAACCCAGCTGTTCATCCACCACCCCTGCCTTAGGGTTGGTCGATAAGATGGTAGAGAACGAGACGGAACCATCGGTGTGAAAGGAGCGAGGCAGGCAGTATTCTCAGCGAAGATTGCGAATCGTCGCGTCACCCCGAAATATTTGCGTTCGATATTGAGGGAAGACGCCCCCGGTGCTTACCTGTGGACGCGTCACTCAAGACCGAGGCACCGAGGACGCCAGTCACCGTCGACGCAGTTCCGTTGTCTTGCGCGCGACAACGCGCACAAAATCCGGACGCACTGTAAAACGCTACCGATTCACCGGCGTTGAAACGCCACCTTCTCCTCTCCTCCTCCTCCTTCTCATCTCCAGAGGTCACGTCAGGTCGCTCGCGTGTCATTGTAGCCGAGGGTGGACCATGGCTGTTGACCCTGCGACCCGCGCGCCCACACTTCCGGGTCAGGAGTGACACCATCTCGGCCATTTACCCACAACAGAAAAAGAAAAATAATCTGGATTAGTATGACATGGATGGTAACAAGGAAATGAAACAAAGATCATTGCAAGTAGTCCAACACCAGATCCGACCTTTTCCAGGCTCCTGGAAGTGGCCTGTGGGCTCTGGAAATCTTTCTCAGTGCCTCGCTGGATACTGAGGAGAAGCGTCCACTGGTGCCTAGAAGTTTGACGAAGGCAGCAGCAGCAGCAGCAGCAGCCTTGTCTGTGGTCACCCCCCACCATCCCTGTGCTCCCTCACACTGGCTCATTGGCGTCCTCCGAGCCACTCCTCCGCCACTGAGCCGTTAATGAAGTTCTCCATCACGGCTCCCTTGCCCGCCTCTCCCTCACGGTCCTCCATCATTGTGTCTGCACTAGCCGCTCCATCAGTCTCCTCTCCCACACCTGCCCTACTGTTCCCTGATGTACTCGCTCCTCCCTCATTGTTGCCTCCCCCACCATCTGTTCCTCCATCCCACCCCTCCACCGCCATCCCTCAGGCCAGCCAAGATGCCCTCCTTGGCTCTCCGTCGCATCCAGGCTTCTGTCTTGTTCTGATCCTCCCCCCGCCGAGATCTCGCTCCTGCCTTCCTTCCACTACTGCTTGACTACCTATCCTGCCTGCTTCCCAGTCCTGCTTAGCTACCTATCCTGCCTGCTTCCCAGTCCTTCTTTGGCTACCTATCCTTCCTGCTTCATCCCTGTTGTTTATTCTATCGTCTTCCCTCCCCTCTCGCTGCGTACTGTGTATTGCAGTTCTCCCGCTGCCTCGCACGGCTCCTCCACCTTCCCCTCCCTCGCTGCTCGAAGCTGCCCAACGCCCTACCACGTCCAGGAACCTCACCCCTCCTGCCACCATACGATCCTCCACACCTTTGGGCAGTGGCCTCTGATCATCTCCCGGTTGCGGCTTGTCCTCCCTCCCTGTATTAGAACTAAGCCCTGGCCCCTTACCGAGCCTTCCTATCCTCCAAGGCCTTCCGTTCTCCCATGCCTCCTATCCTGGTACCTACCCATCTTGTCCTGCCTATCCCATGGCCTGCCTTATTCCCAGAACCTAACTCAAAATCCCTTTAAGAGCTTCCCGTTCCGTCCCCCCACCTCCCACCTCCTAGCCCCCTTCCATCCTACCTATCCCATTGTCCCATCCCAGCTTCCTGTCCTATCCACTTACGGGTGATCACAATGCTTGGGGCCGTGGACACGTCTTTTCCCACACCCCTTCGTCGAACTTCAGAGAATTTCGTGTGCACGTCCCCCACATCCCCGCCACTCAGTGTCCACGCTCATGACAGCAAACGGCGTGTAAACGCCATCAAAAAAAAGATGGCCATTAATGGGTACGTAATTATCAGTGAATCTTGTTAATTCGTGTGTGTGGGGGGGGGGGGTATTTTTTTTAAGAGAGGATGGGAGGTGGTTTCACATGGCGTCGGTGCGAGGTGGCGTGTCGGGGCATGCGACACCCACGGGCTTAAAGACTTGTTTGTTTACCCATTCGGTGGCGGGGAAGTGAACACTGGTCATCAACAATAACCAACCATCGGTCAGGGGAGGAGGTGGAGGGGAATCATTTAAGTCCCTCCCATCGCCCCCACGATCCAAGGGAGCTCCACCGCCGACGCCACATCACTCCCCATTTTCTCCACTCTCTCTCTCTCTCTCTCTCTCTCTCTCTCTCTCTCTCTCTCTCTCTCTCTCTCTCTCTCTCTCTCTCACAACCCTTTAAAAAAAAGTGGCAAAGAGGCGACGTTAGCTCGTTCGAAGATGGGGTTTTATACCCGCGGGTGTCGGCCGGCCAAGAGCTGCCTGGTCTGGTCTGTTGTTACATGGCCTTTGTTTGTGAAGGAGTTTTTGCCACGCTGTGTTCAATGCTGTGTTGATCCCGGTGTTCGGGGGAATATTGATCCGAATATTCCCCTCAATGGGGAATACTTCGAGAGGGGTCTCTCGGGCGGCGGTGATGACTTGAGATATTTGGGATTCGGAATGGGATATTCGGGTTTCGGAATATTGGATAGATCGTAATTAATTGTACAAGTTCTTTTCAGGGAATGTGATTAAAAGAGAAGTCACCAGATATGAAGGATTCACAGTCTTCTGTCATTGCTGTAGACGAATAGTGATAGTGATGTAGATATTGAATAGGATTAGGGACTGGAGTAGTGATTATGTAATGACGATGGTGATAATGGTGGTAGTCGTGTGAGTTTAGCAAGTAGTGATTGTGAGACAAGGGAATACAGCAACTACCTCCCGGCTGCTACTACTACTACTACTACTACTACTACTACTACTACTACTTCTACTACTACTACTTAATTGCTACTACTACTACTACTACTACTACTACTACTACTACTACTTACTACTACTACTTCTACTACTACTACTACTACTACTACTACTACTACTACTACACTACCACTTTAATACTACTACTACCACTTTTTTACTACTATTACTATGATGATTATCATTACTTTACTACTACTACTCTTACCTCTACTTCTTTTACTACTACTACTACTACTACTACTACTACTACTACTACTACTACTACTAATACTACTGCTACCGCTGTAGCTACTTAGTACCAGTGCCACACAAGCAATATTATTGAGTATACACCGCAGGAAATATGTGCACGCACAAATGTGCACCAGTATGTTGATTACAAATACCATGAAAAAAAAAAGTATAGACCCCTCTCACTTGCCATACCTGCGATGGGACATACCTGAGATGGGACATACCTGAGATGGGACATTCCTGAGATGGGACATACCTGTGATGGGACATTCTTCCCTCATCAAAGACCCAATTTATGCATATGTTTGTGTCCCCAGTGGCCTCCCGCATTGTAGCCCCTCCCTTGCTCCTCCAGCGATTATCCTCACCCCATTTTCTACGATGCTCAGCTCCCATTTTCTGTTTGTCCGTGCGCTCCCCTCCCCAGGCCTTCCAAGGTGGGTACGTAAGGTCGCTTAGGAACTGTGTCGCTGGAAGAAAAGGGAAGCTATTTGCTCCGTCATTGCCTAAGATGACGTATGTGAGCAGATTTGTAAATAATGTGTGTGTGTGTGTGTGTGTGTGTGTGTGTGTGTGTGTGTGTACATTCATGCAGGTGAGGGAGAGAGAGAGGCTAGGCTCGGGCTGTATTGTGTTATGTGATAGCCTTAACGCCCCAGTGATGGTTAGGTATGTTATTAATCTGCTGGAGTCGTGTGTGTGTGTGTGTGTGTGTGTGTGTGTGTGTGTGTGTGTGTGTGTGTGTGTGTGTGTGTCTGTGGGTGGGTGAGTGTGTGTGTCTGTGTGTTACCGCTTGTTATACTATTTACAGTAACACTTTATGGGTTCAGAACACTTAACTCTCTTTCTGTAATGCTAATATACGCTTTTTGGAATACAGACCACTTACCCCTGTTTCTGTAATGCTAATTTACGTACACAGACCAGATGGAAATATGAGTGTCAGTCCGCAGCTTGGAAATGTGTAGACTAAATCGTCTCTGTCTTCAGAAAGAAGTATTTTCTTGCTTCCAACCCCCCATGTGATTGAAGTTTTTTGTGTCCTCATACTTAAAATTACCCACTCGGAAAAAAAAATGAAGTTCATATTCAAAGTTATACCCACAAAAAGAAAACTCACTTCCATTTTAATCTGTTCCCAGATGAAATTGTAACATCCATACATAGAAAAAAGAATAATAGATTATTGACTTTTTTTTCCAAGATTATACACGTAAGGTAAGTAAATCTATTTTAGAATCATATCCACGAAAAAATAATATTGTCTTTTATACGCAAAATATTACCGATGGGAAACATAAACTTTAGCATACATCAGAAAACCTAAACCCATAGAAAATCAGAAGTTTGTAAGTAAGTGTGTATCCCTGAAATGAATAATAGAACATTTTCACACTTAAAATTTATTATCAGTGAATAATGAGATGATTAGTTCATACTTAAAATTATACCAGAGATAAATTAACTTATTCTTAATACCATAACCCGGAAATTATCAAGATACTACTTACATTAAGAGACTTCCTCCGCTCTTACCTTCATCACAGACCTAGCTACTGCAATATAATGTCCTGACACATTATTAGTTGCTAAACGTAACTTGCATATCAGTTATTATGAACCTAACCTGAATGACTTGCTAACAGTAGCAGTCCCTTATCACTGATCTCAAGTGTGGGAAACCCGTATTAACCCCCGAGCACACGGCGGTTACGACCCTTGAACACGGCGTTACGACCTTTGAGCACACGACGGTACGACCCCTTGGGGTACGCCGCCGTGGTGGTCAGGTCAAAGGGGTTATTACATCGCCGTGCTCAACTAAACAGCCTCTCCAGATAGACGGAACACCCATAGGAATGATGCTACGACACAGTCCTTATTGAACGAACGCACTTCACCGGCCACGAAACCATGGCGGTATTCCACATTCGACGACCCGTGTTGTTTATTCCCTGACCGTCATCATCCACGGCCGTCAATGCCAGAGGAGAAAACCCCCCAGCGGTTTTGAGACGGGAAGTCCGGCCAACAAAGACCCCCCCCCCCCCCCCCCATCTCGGACGCCGCCACCCATTGACGCGTCAGGCGCGGTAGAGAGAGAGAGAGAGAGAGAGAGAGAGAGAGAGAGAGAGAGAGAGAGACCTCCAGCCGGTATTATAATTGCCGCCCATATGATCACAGATATTAAACTGTCACTAGGAAGATTATCGCCGAGTTTATCTTTAAATAGGTGCAAAACGCCAGAAAATCCTGTTTGGAGAAGAAATAGCCTGGGTGGGACTTGCAGTGTGACCACCAACTACTCTACAGGGAGAGGATGGGAAACGTATTTGGCTTTCAAAACTTGCAACTGTGACTTTTCTAAAGGCGTTACTGCCGTATTTTTGAGTGAAATAAATCATTCCACTTGCGCCTATGTACGAAACATTACCGCCTGTCCTTCCTTCTTGAAGGGGAAAAGGTTATTTGATGCAAGGGCGAGTCGTAATTCCATGAGCAACAGTTGGAGTTGGCCATCCCCGACACCAGCCTCCTGTGTATGTAAACAAACTGTGAGGGATCCAATTCTGGGTATTAGTGAAAATATTGCCATTTTCCATCCCTCAATTATAACTGGGTTTTTTTTTTACATACCTGTTTTCACGCCGGCCTCCTCCCGTAATTGATTGTTCATTTTTAATGCCCGGGCGATAGATCCCGAAAGTACAACATGAAAGAAATAATTGTTGCTGATAGAGACATGAAATATATAAGCGCACTGTTTCCGGCAGCGTGGCCTCGTGCCCGCCGACCCGTCGCTCAGAAGTGGCCCGCCGCGCCGTCAGCTGCTTCACAATACGCGCGCTCCCGGGGGCACCGACGGACCTCAATCGCCCCAGCCCTTACGGTCGAGATCCAGCCTCGCACCGCACTCGATGGAGTATTTAATGATAAACGTGGCTTAGCGCCTTCATCCCCGACGGTAGCTATTAAAGTGTTAAAAACGTCGCCATGTGAATGTAATTGTTGACTATCGATTCCGAGCTGAACGTCTATTGTCCTTCGCGACAAGTTCTTTAATGTCGCACAGCGCGCATTTTGCCACACCAAGACAAATAATTCGAGTAACCACGCGAGTCAATACACTTAAATGACGAGTCTTATCAGCGTAATGATTTAAAAAGAAATGAATTAGCGGTTGAAGAGTGAAGAGCGGCGGCGGTTACGAGCGAGCGAGTGAGTCTAGCAGACACCTACGGGAGGCAGCAGCAGCAGCAGCTTGTGTTGCAAAGGGAGGATCGTTTGTAACATTTAAGAGGCTCCAACACCCGGCGTTAGGGACCTCGAAACCTCTGCGGCCGACGACGTGTTGCAGCTCATACCGGAGGATTTAGACACGGAAAAATGGTAACGGATGGTTGGTGTAATTTATACATGCGGGAGGCAGGCCAATTTATCGCCCGCCCATATAACCCAGACACCCGAGATCAATACATGAAGCGCCAATATAATAGAAAATAAAGGCTGCGATAGAGATAAATTGTATGATGTGTCGTAAATGGAAGAATATATATATATATATATATATATATATATATATATATATATATATATATATATATATATATATATATAAAATTCCTTTTTATTATTGTTTATTTCCATGTTCTTTTATGGTGTCTTTCTCTCCATATTCCTCTTTATCTCCCCCCTTTCTTCATCTCCTTAATTATTTTATTTCCCTACGTGCCCTTAACATTCTTTTCCCCACCATTAAATACCCCTTCATTTTGCTCCTGCTGCCCATACCCCACTACCACTCCCCCTTCCCATCACTTTCACCCTCTCCCTTGTCCCCCCCTTGAATCTCCTCCTCCTCCTCCTCCTCCCTCATCTAGTCCATACTCCCTCCCCAACCCAAAGCCCTCCCCTCCCGACGTACCTCCCTGTCCCCCCTACCCAGCGTGTCACAGGGGGGGTGAACACTGAGGGACGGTTGTAGAATGGTCTCCTTTACATCTGGTCTCCCATCTTTTAACTTGGTATACAAAATCCCTGACAAATACGATTACAAATTCTATACACCTCCGGGCGGGGCTGTTTAGGCCAGCAGTGTGCGGGTGCCGGGCCTTGCCTGTAAGCGGATGGAGAGGCGATAGGGTGGATTATTGTTGGATCATTCGGATTATCGGGGCACCACCTGGTTTAATGAGAATCTGGAGGGGTTATTTTAAGGGAGGGTCAGCCAAGGGGGAAGGAAGGAGGGAGGGAGGGAGGTGAGGTTTGAGGAGCGGGCACAGGGAAAGTCTCCTGGGTTTGCCCGTTCACGTCCAGTCGAAACAAAAGGAGGGAGGAGGATTGGTTTGGGGGGGCGCCCCTCTCTCCGTGCGGCTCAACCCAAGCTTGACTTCCACACACTCAAAGGCTTATCTTTTCCGAAATTGGATATTTCTCCCTCAGGCTTATCTGGAGTCGCGGGACGTTCATTCATGGATTTTCCCTTAAGAGTAATTAGTTATCACTGGTAATGACGCCATAGCTTATGTAAATTGATGTAGATACACAGTTTCGCCACCGAGTACAAACCTGGTAGGCTAAACCCGCAAATGCATTGGTGTAGTTAACGGTAATGTGCTGTAATACCCCGGCAGCCTTCACTACAGCTGCCCGCAATGTTAAATAAGACGTTAACCTGGTACAAGCAAATTAACTGTCACAGTAAATCTGTGGCGAGGTCCCTAACGACCCCGAACACGGCATTGCCATCGTGGTCGAGGAGGGAGGGCCGGGTGCAGGGCGGGTCCTCGCTAACTGTAATACATGCCACCCACCGCCCTGTCAGCCCCATGGGTTAAGGTACACATGATTCACAGGCTCTCTGTGTCTGTGTCTGTGATTGTGTATATGTGTGTGTCTGTGTCTGTGTATATGTGTGTGTCTGTGACTGTGTATATGTGTGTGTCTGTGTCTGTGACTTTGTATATGTGTGTGTCTGTGTCTGTGATTGTGTATATATGTGTGTCTATGTCTGTGATTGTGTATATGTGTGTGTCTGTGTCTGTGACTGTGTATATGTGTGTGTCTGTGTCTGTGATTGTGTATATGTGTGTGTCTATGTCTGTGATTGTGTATATGTGTGTGTCTGTGTCTGTGACTGTGTGTATGTGTGTGTCTGTCTCTGTGATTGTGTATATGTGTGTGTCTGTGTCTGTGACTGTGTATATGTGTGTGTCTGTGTCTGTGACTGTGTGTATGTGTGTGTCTGTGACCGTGTATATGTGTGTGTCTGTGTCTGTATGTCGTTACTCATATGTCCTGTACGGGGAAGGAGATCTACTGTCATGGGATCCGATTCCCCATAGACTTTTATGTGCTGCCATACAACTCTTTTAATGTATGCTTTGTACATCCCCTTTTCTTCATCGAGTTGATTCCATTCATCCACTGCTCTTATACTGTGAAAGTTATGTCTTTACGCCTTTGCTAACATGTTCCTTCTTCTGTCCTGGCATTTTTCGAAGAAATGATCGCTGTTTTCCGCATGAAACTGATTTGAAAACTTAAAGATGTGATCAGTTCACCCCTTGCTCTTTGTTCTTCCATGATGGACAAATTTGAGGCCTCTAGCCTTGCGCTGTAACTCGGCCTTACAGATTTTGACACCATATTTTTTCCCCCCTTCCTCTGGACCTTCTCTGTTAGTTCTTTGTGCTTCTGTGAGAGCCGTGACCAAACCTGAGAAGCGTAACCTTGTTTTTACCTGGTGTACGTTGTGAACAGCTCGCTGAACATTTCCTCATCCATCTACTCGAATGGAATTCTAATCATTTCCAGCAGACCGTTTCTCTCACTTACTGTTTCCCTGTGGGACTCTGGAGACATTTTGGAGACGATGTCGAATCCCAAGTGGCTTCCACACGGATTCCAGCCCCTTATTTCCCGCTAGTTAATATCAGGGCCACCTTGTGATGTGTCCCGTTGTCCTTAACATGTAACCGTGTTGAATTTCTTCAGCCATGTGCCAGGCCGACTCTGACCTATGTCTAGGTTTCCTTGCAAGTTGATGCAATCCTCCTCAATTTTCACGACCGTCATGATCTTGGCATCATTCGCAAATACAGTTAGGGTGGGTCAGTCTTTCCGGTAAGGCCTTCTCACACATCACGAGCAGTGGTCCCAGAAGAGGGCCCTAGGGGCACGCCACCGGGGACCTCAACCCATTTCAGGACAACGTCCCTGGAGTGATGTCCTCTGTTCTCCTCCCATCTAGATGATCTTTCCACAGGAAGGATCCTGTCTCCACCTTATCGCAAGCTGGAGATCCAGGTTCTCTACCAGCCTCGTGTGTGTGGTAGTGTCAAATACTATCTAGCTGTTGAGATACAGACGATCCAGATAGCATTTTCTTTAGTCTAAAAACAGACCTCACTCTCGTAGAAATCTTATAGGTACGTTGCACCCGAGTCCCCCCCCCGAAACCCTGATATTTGTCACATATATAGTTCCTCCTCAGCAAGACGTCCTCCACTTGCTCTCTGATTACCTCTTCCTCATCACCGTACAGGCCACACTGTTCGGGGGGGACACAGTCAGTAGTCTGCACATCCTCCCGGTCTCCTATATTATACATACGTATGATGTTGGTCCTCCTCCACTCCCCTTGGCATTTGGCCTTCCTCCATCGACATCTCGGAACAGCATTTCATGTGTTTGTCGTGTGTATTTGCGCGTATCTGCGGCACACGTGGAGAAATTCTATCATGACCCTGAGCCATATGTGTGGGGTCAGAACCCTTATTATTCTTCCGTTTATGTTTTTTCTAAAAATACGACAGTTGGGGCGACAGCGGCTTCCACTGAGATAAGCATATATATATGTATATATATATATATATATATATATATATATATATATATATATATATATATATATATATATATATGTGTGTATTTTATCATGCTTTGTCGCTGTCTTCGCGTTAGCGAGGTAGCGCAAGGAAACAGACGAAAGAATGGCCCAGCCCACCCACATACACATGTATATACATACACCTCCACACAGGCACATATACATACCTATACATTTCAACGTATACATATGTATACATACACAGACATATACATATATACACATGTACATAGTTCATACTTGCTGCCTTTATTCATCCCGTCGCCACCCCGCCACACATGAAATGACAACCCCCTCCCCCCGCATGCGCGCGAGGTAGCGCTAGGAAAAGATAACAAAGGCCACATTCGTTCACACTCAGTCTCTAGCTGTCATGTATAATGCACCGAAACCACAGCTCCCTTTCCACATTCAGGCCCCACAAAATTTTGCATTGTTTACCCCAGACGCTTCACATGCCCTGATTCAATCCATTGACAGCACGTCGACCCCAGTATACCACATCGTTCCAATTCACTCTATTTCTTGCACACCTTTCACCCTCCTGTATTTTCAGGCCCCCGATCGCTCAAAATCTTTTCACTCCATCCTTCCACTTCCAATTTGATCTCCCACTTCTCCTCGTTCCCTCCACCTCTGACATATATATCCTCTTTCTCAGTCTTTCCTCACAATGATACCCTCCAACTGCTAGGATTCGAACCGGTGTCTTACATTTGGGACGTGGTTTCAAGCAAGACTTTTCCGACGAGCCGTGTAGACATCACACAGATATCGCCACCAACATCCATGTTAATACCGAGTGATGGATGGTTCAGGATACAGGCATGTGTGTAAACTAGGTCAACACCCACTTAAATACTTACATAAGCTACCTGTGATCAGTTACTTAAATATGTTTGCCTCGTCGTGTGTCACACACACACACACACACACACACACACACACACTAAGTGTTGCCAAAACGGGACATTATCATTACCAGTTTGCCAAGTACCGTGTCTCACGCCCCTATCTGTAATTGATGGTTGAGGGGTGTGAGGCGCCATGCATATTTCCCAGCCAGCTCGAGAGCATCTCCCAGTCCAGTAATGGATGGTTTATTGGCCAGAATTAAGAGCGGAATAGGCCTATATACGGGCGACGTCAATGCTAGCACTTACATTAGCTGACGACCAAGGGTGGTGGAGAGGGGGGATGAACGCTACTGCTGCCCATATTATTATTATTATTATTATTATTATTATTATTATTATTATTATTATTATTATTATTATTATTGTTGTTGTTGTTGTTATTATTATATCATCATTATTATTATTATTATTATTATTATTATTATTATTATTATTAGTTATTATTATTATTAGTTATTATTATTGTTATTATTATTATTATTATTATTATTATTATTATTATTATTATTATTATTTTATTAGATTTGGCATCAAACTGGGACTATTACAATTTCATACTGGATGGTTATTGCCGGTGCGAATTAAGTTGTATTCATTTAATGTAATTTCTTGACATGATCGACGTACTGAAGAATTTTTTTTCCCAGCGATTGATTAAAAATACATGGCAGCTCCGGTTTCCATTAATTTCAAATTAACCCACGAACATCATTTTTTTCTTTCTTTTAAACGTCTCGAGTTTTTTAGACGACGTTATTAGCCCAGGTCTTCCAACACCTCCTCTCCCCTTCAGTTCCTCTCTCTCCCACCCTCCCCTTAGACCTACCGCACCCCAGCTTGGGAGAGAGAGAGAGAAAAAAATACATTAGGGAATCATTAGTCTCCCTCCTCCTCCTCCCCAACTCCCAGCCACTTTGTCCAGGTCCGGACATGGTCCGGGTCGACTTGCCATTACTGACACCCGAGTGTGGCTGCTTCCTTCCTCCCTCCCTCCCAGACGTAGCTGTAGAATGCATGCATGTATGCTGGGGACGGCGGTGCTCTGGGGCGTGTTGGATACGGTACACGCGCGCGCTCCGTCGTCGGCCAGCCAGCAGCGGCTGTACACAAGTCTCTCTCTCTCTCTCTCTCTCTCTCTCTCTCTCTCTCTCTCTCTCTCTCTCTCTCTCTCTCTCTCTCTCTCTCTCTCTCGATCGGTTACGCGCTACGTGGTGTGTTGTACGCGTGCTTACGCCGCCGTCGTACAACTGGTACGGCTGCTGCATGAACTGCGTGCCCGGCCCCGCCCCCGGCTGCGCTCCCTCCAGTCGCAGGGAAGTGATGGATTCCTTTGGAGGGGAAAGCTCCTTCGACAAGATGGCATTTTCTCTTCTTTTTTTTTTCCCCATCACCGGATGTTGACGGTGATGGTACAACCTTCCCCGAAGGTGACTTTTCCACTCGCGGCGCAAAACCACAGGCAGGCAGAGTCCGGTAACACCAGCTGTATAATAAACAAAGCGTATCAGATTTTTTAAATATTATAAATTGATTAACATGACTGTGTCAGACGATAAGTTCTTTAATAAGTAAATGAGTTTATAGGCGTGTCGAGTGATGGGCGTGTTGTGTAAGTGGGGATTTTTGGTTAGAAAAAGTTCGTGAATGGAATTTGAATTAAAGGAACTTGGCTGAGATTTGTCGTAATTAATTCCAGAATTTATTATGCATTTTTCAAGTGTCGTTATATATATATATATATATATATATATATATATATATATATATATATATATTTTTCATACATATTCGCCATTTCCCGCGTTAGCGAGATAGCGGTTAGAACAGAGGACTGAGCCTCAGAGGAAATATCCTCACTTGGCCCCCTTCTCTGTTCCTTTTTTTAGAAAAGTGAAAAACGGGATTAAAATACTGACATGTTACATGAAGTAAATTTGATGTAAATCTACAGTTTATGGCTGTGTCTTAAGACGTTGCCATACGGTGATAATTTCCCGCTAATTTGGAAAGCGAAGATTTGTTTAACATGTATAGTGTATCGTTGGTTCGATATTGTCTGAGACACGAGACGAGTAGATCATCTCTCTCTCTCTCTCTCTCTCTCTCTCTCTCTCTCTCTCTCTCTCTCTCTCTCTCTCTCTCTCTCTCTCTCTCTCTCTTCTATCTATCTATCTATCTATATATATATATATATATATATATATATATATATATATATATATATATATATATATATATATATATATCTCCAGTATTGTCGTGTAAATAGCTGTATTTTTATGGATTGTTTTCACCATATAAATGACGTTCGGAGTCTTGGCCGAGGTGGTCATCGCTTCCGTCAAACACCATCGGGTTTTTCTTCATATGAACGTCTGAGTCCAGGTTGTAGCTTCGTCTCGGCTACTGTGGAATGTCCCGGATCTCGCCGTTCGTCAAACCCTGTGGCTACCAGGTGTCCCGCGCAGCCTTACATACGCGCGGATCAAATTCTTCTACTTCGTCATCATCATCTTCAGTCATTCATGTTCTAAAGTGGGTTTTTTTCAAGGTCTCGCTGAAGGAAATGACCAACAAGAAAAAAGACATTTTACGACCGTTTGCATCCAGGAGCTACACGTATGGAACCTGTTGGTGACCTGTGTGTGTGGGGGGGAAGGGTGGGGTGTTGGTGAGGGGGGTAGCATATCTCTGGGTTTACCCCCTGGGCGGGAGGGAGGGAGGGTAGGTGTCGGCGGTGGCCTCCTACCCTCCCCTCCCCCCCTCCCCCCCAACCGTCACCGGCAATTTCACGCTGATTCGCCAGACAAAGGAATGTCGCAGTGCGCGCGCCGGAGTTACTTACAGGGGTGATGGGGCCGCCGAGTTTTGGGGTGGAGAGAGGTAGAGAGAGAGAGAGAGAGAGAGAGAGAGAGAGAGAGAGAGTCATTGGGCACAGAGACGCAAGGCAAGACACAGGGAGAGACGGAGAGATGAAGAGGAAATCGGAATGAAAAGGAAAAAGGAGGAAAACTGAGAATGAAAGAAATATGATAAGAAACAGTATCTCGGTTTATGTAGGGTGAGAGAGAGAGAGAGAGAGAGAGAGAGAGAGAGAGAGAGAGAGAGAGAGAGAGAGAGAGAGAGACCACAGAGCGTGAGACAAGATATGATGGCATCTGATATTTTGTTTCTGGTCGTATTATGACCTTGTGGTAATGGAGACATCTTTATGTAGGTGTACACACCAGGTTACGGGTGCAGGGAAGCAACACCTGAGAGTTGATGGGTCATCATACTTTGCGGTGTTTGTAACCACGAACATTACGGGTATTGAGGGGACAATACATTCTCTCTCTCTGTCTGTCTGTCTCTCTCTCTCTCTCTCTCTCTCTCTCTCTCTCTCTCTCTCTCTCTCTCTCTCTCTCTCTCTCTCTCTCCCTTTTATGTTCTTGTGTGCTCTCCCTGCCACACTTGTCCCGATCCTCCCTTCCTACAACACTCCTTTCCCCCCACGACCTACCCACCGTCTTCCCTCCCCAAACTCCCTTTCCCTCCCTCCCTGCCTCCCGCTTTTACCCACCTCCCCCGCTTGGTTTTCACACTCCCTCCCCCTTCCTCCCACCTCCCTGGCTCCCTAGGGATGCTGTGCATTAAACAATAAAGCTCACGCCCCCCCAAGCCGGAGGTCCCGGGTCTCCTGGGCGCTGCCAGAATATCTGCTGGGTCTCCTACACCCGTGTCTGCTGAGCCCTACCAGCTTCTGGTTCTGAGAACCTCCATAGGTCCTACTTGACCAGCACTCCATTTTCCTTCCTAGCATCTTTGGTCTGCTAGGTTCCGTGTAGGTCTTCTAGGCGCTTCTCGGCTCCACCTGTCGTGTTTGGTCCTGCCGGGACCGGCCTAGGTCTGCTGGGTTCTGGTCTGGTATATCCTACAGGGGTCTGCTGGGTCTTACTAGGGTTCCCGAGTCCTTCCTGGTCCTGCCGTGGTCTGTTGTTCAGGTCCCCAGTCTGTTGTCCAGGTCCTCAGTATGTTGTCCAGGTCTCTAGTCTGTTGCTAATGTCACTGGTCTGTTTTTCAGGTCACTGGTTTGTTTTTAATGTCACTGGTCTGTTGTTAATGTCACTGGTCTGTTGTTAATGTCACTGGTCTGTTGTTAATGTCACTGGTCTGTTGTTAATGTCACTGGTCTGTTTTTCAGGTCACTGGTTTGTTTTTAATGTCACTGGTCTGTTGTTCAGGTCCCCAGTCTGTTGTCCAAGTCCCCAGTCTGTTGTCCAAGTCCCCAGTCTGTTGCCCAGGTCTCCAGTCTGTTGCCCAGGTCCCCAGTCTGTTGTCCAGGTCCCCAGTCGTCTGTTGTCCAGGTCCTCAGTATGTTGTCCAGGTCTCTAGTCTGTTGCTAATGTCACTGGTCTGTTGTTAATGTCACTGGTCTGTTGTTAATGTCACTGGTCTGTTGTTAATGTCACTGGTCTGTTGTTCAGGTCACTGGTCTGTTGTTAATGTCACTGGTCTGTTTTTCAGGTCACTGGTTTGTTTTTAATGTCACTGGTCTGTTGTTCAGGTCCCCAGTCTGTTGCCCAGGTCCCCAGTCTGTTGTTCAGGTCACTGGTCTGTTTTTCAGGTCACTGGTCTGTTGTTCAGGTCCCCAGTCTGTTGCCCAGGTCCCCAGTCTGTTGTCCAAGTCCCCAGTCTGTTGCCCAGGTCCCCAGTCTGTTGTCCAGGTCCTCAGTATGTTGTCCAGGTCTCTAGTCTGTTGCTAATGTCACTGGTCTGTTGTTCAGGTCCCCAGTCTGTTGTCCAAGTCCCCAGTCTGTTGTCCAAGTCCCCAGTCTGTTGTCCAGGTCCTCAGTATGTTGTCCAGGTCTCTAGTCTGTTGCTAATGTCACTGGTCTGTTGTTCAGGTCACTGGTCTGTTGTTCAGGTCCCCAGTCTGTTGTCCAGGTCCCCAGTATGTTGTCCAGGTCCCCAGTATGTTGTCCAGGTCCCCAGTATGTTGTCCAGGTCTCCAGTCTGTTGCCCAGGTCCCCAGTCTGTTGCCCAGGTCCCCAGTCTGTTGTCCAAGTCCCCAGTCTGTTGCCCAGGTCTCCAGTCTGTTGTCCAGGTCATTTTTCTGTAGTTCGGAGCTCCATCTGTGGTGCAGGACACCAGGTCATGAGTAGATATGTTTTTCAGGTCACTGGTCTGTTGTTCAGGTCCCCAGTCTGTTGTCCAAGTCCCCAGTCTGTTGTCCAGGTCCTCAGTATGTTGTCCAGGTCCCCAGTATGTTGTCCAGGTCCCCAGTCTGTTGTCCAGGTCATTTTTCTGTAGTTCGGAGCTCCATCTGTGGTGCAGGACACCAGGTCATGAGTAGATATGTTTTTCAGGTCACTGGTTTGTTTTTAATGTCACTGGTCTGTTGTTAATGTCACTGGTCTGTTGTTAATGTCACTGGTCTGTTGTTAATGTCACTGGTCTGTTGTTCAGGTCACTGGTCTGTTGTTCAGGTCACTGGTCTGTTGTTCAGGTCACTGGTCTGTTGTTCAGGTCACTGGTTTGTTTTTAATGTCACTGGTCTGTTGTTCAGGTCACTGGTCTGTTGTTCAGGTCACTGGTCTGTTGTTCAGGTCCCCAGTCTGTTGTCCAGGTCCCCAGTCTGTTGTCCAGGTCCTCAGTATGTTGTCCAGGTCTCTAGTCTGTTGCTAATGTCACTGGTCTGTTTTTCAGGTCACTGGTTTGTTTTTAATGTCACTGGTCTGTTGTTCAGGTCCCCAGTCTGTTGCCCAGGTCCCCAGTCTGTTGTCCAGGTCCCCAGTCTGTTGTCCAAGTCCCCAGTCTGTTGCCCAGGTCCCCAGTCTGTTGTCCAGGTCCCCAGTCTGTTGTCCAAGTCCCCAGTCTGTTGCCCAGGTCCCCAGTCTGTTGCCCAGGTCCCCAGTCTGTTGCCCAGGTCCCCAGTCTGTTGTCCAAGTCCCCAGTCTGTTGTCCAAGTCCCCAGTCTGTTGCCCAGGTCCCCAGTCTGTTGTCCAGGTCCCCAGTCTGTTGTCCAGGTCCCCAGTATGTTGTCCAGGTCCCCAGTCTGTTGCCCAGGTCCCCAGTATGTTGTCCAGGTCTCCAGTCTGTTGCCCAGGTCCCCAGTCTGTTGTCCAGGTCCCCAGTCGTCTGTTGTCCAGGTCCCCAGTCTGTTGTCCAAGTCCCCAGTCTGTTGCCCAGGTCTCCAGTCTGTTGTCCAGGTCCCCAGTCTGTTGTCCAGGTCCTCAGTATGTTGTCCAGGTCCCCAGTCTGTTGTCCAGGTCCCCAGTCTGTTGTCCAGGTCCCCAGTCTGTTGTCCAGGTCCTCAGTATGTTGTCCAGGTCCCCAGTCTGTTGCCCAGGTCTCCAGTCTGTTGCCCAGGTCCCCAGTCTGTTGTCCAGGTCCCCAGTCTGTTGCCCAGGTCTCCAGTCTGTTGCCCAGGTCCCCAGTATGTTGTCCAGGTCTCTAGTCTGTTGCTAATGTCACTGGTCTGTTGTTCAGGTCACTGGTCTGTTGTTCAGGTCACTGGTCTGTTGTTCAGGTCACTGGTCTGTTTTTCAGGTCACTGGTCTGTTGTTCAGGTCACTGGTCTGTTGTTCAGGTCACTGGTCTGTTGTTCAGGTCACTGGTCTGTTGTTCAGGTCACTGGTTTGTTTTTAATGTCACTGGTCTGTTGTTCAGGTCACTGGTCTGTTGTTCAGGTCACTGGTCTGTTGTTCAGGTCACTGGTCTGTTGTTCAGGTCACTGGTCTGTTGTTCAGGTCACTGGTCTGTTGTTCAGGTCCCCAGTCTGTTGTCCAGGTCCCCAGTCTGTTGTCCAGGTCCCCAGTCTGTTGTCCAGGTCCCCAGTCTGTTGCCCAGGTCCCCAGTCTGTTGCCCAGGTCTCCAGTCTGTTGCCCAGGTCCCCAGTCTGTTGCCCAGGTCTCCAGTCTGTTGTCCAGGTCCTCAGTATGTTGTCCAGGTCTCCAGTCTGTTGCCCAGGTCCCCAGTCTGTTGTCCAGGTCCCCAGTCTGTTGTCCAGGTCCCCAGTCTGTTGTCCAGGTCCCCAGTCTGTTGCCCAGGTCTCCAGTCTGTTGCCCAGGTCTCCAGTCTGTTGCCCAGGTCCCCAGTATGTTGTCCAGGTCTCTAGTCTGTTGCTAATGTCACTGGTCTGTTGTTCAGGTCACTGGTTTGTTTTTAATGTCACTGGTCTGTTGTTAATGTCACTGGTCTGTTGTTAATGTCACTGGTCTGTTGTTAATGTCACTGGTCTGTTGTTAATGTCACTGGTCTGTTGTTAATGTCACTGGTCTGTTGTTAATGTCACTGGTCTGTTTTTCAGGTCACTGGTTTGTTTTTAATGTCACTGGTCTGTTGTTCAGGTCACTGGTCTGTTGTTCAGGTCACTGGTCTGTTGTTCAGGTCCCCAGTCTGTTGTCCAAGTCCCCAGTCTGTTGTCCAAGTCCCCAGTCTGTTGTCCAGGTCCCCAGTCTGTTGTCCAGGTCCTCAGTATGTTGTCCAGGTCCCCAGTCTGTTGTCCAAGTCCCCAGTCTGTTGTCCAAGTCCCCAGTCTGTTGTCCAAGTCCCCAGTCTGTTGTCCAAGTCCCCAGTCTGTTGTCCAAGTCCCCAGTCTGTTGTCCAAGTCCCCAGTCTGTTGTCCAAGTCCCCAGTCTGTTGTCCAGGTCCCCAGTATGTTGTCCAGGTCCCCAGTCTGTTGTCCAAGTCCCCAGTCTGTTGTCCAAGTCCCCAGTCTGTTGTCCAAGTCCCCAGTCTGTTGCCCAGGTCCCCAGTCTGTTGTCCAAGTCCCCAGTCTGTTGCCCAGGTCCCCAGTCTGTTGCCCAGGTCCCCAGTCTGTTGCCCAGGTCCCCAGTCTGTTGTCCAAGTCCCCAGTCTGTTGTCCAAGTCCCCAGTCTGTTGTCCAAGTCCCCAGTCTGTTGCCCAGGTCCCCAGTCTGTTGCCCAGGTCCCCAGTCTGTTGCCCAGGTCCCCAGTATGTTGTCCAGGTCCCCAGTATGTTGTCCAGGTCCCCAGTCTGTTGTCCAGGTCCCCAGTCTGTTGCCCAGGTCCCCAGTCTGTTGTCCAAGTCCCCAGTCTGTTGTCCAAGTCCCCAGTCTGTTGTCCAAGTCCCCAGTCTGTTGTCCAAGTCCCCAGTCTGTTGCCCAGGTCCCCAGTCTGTTGTCCAAGTCCCCAGTCTGTTGTCCAAGTCCCCAGTCTGTTGTCCAAGTCCCCAGTCTGTTGTCCAAGTCCCCAGTCTGTTGTCCAAGTCCCCAGTCTGTTGTCCAGGTCCTCAGTATGTTGTCCAGGTCCCCAGTATGTTGTCCAGGTCCCCAGTCTGTTGTCCAAGTCCCCAGTCTGTTGCCCAGGTCCCCAGTATGTTGTCCAGGTCCCCAGTCTGTTGCCCAGGTCCCCAGTCTGTTGCCCAGGTCCCCAGTATGTTGTCCAGGTCCCCAGTATGTTGTCCAGGTCCCCAGTCTGTTGCCCAGGTCCCCAGTATGTTGTCCAGGTCCCCAGTCTGTTGTCCAAGTCCCCAGTCTGTTGCCCAGGTCCCCAGTCTGTTGTCCAAGTCCCCAGTCTGTTGTCCAAGTCCCCAGTCTGTTGCCCAGGTCCCCAGTCTGTTGCCCAGGTCCCCAGTCTGTTGTCCAAGTCCCCAGTCTGTTGTCCAAGTCCCCAGTCTGTTGTCCAAGTCCCCAGTCTGTTGTCCAGGTCCTCAGTATGTTGTCCAGGTCCCCAGTATGTTGTCCAGGTCTCTAGTCTGTTGCTAATGTCACTGGTCTGTTGTTAATGTCACTGGTCTGTTGTTAATGTCACTGGTCTGTTGTTAATGTCACTGGTCTGTTGTTCAGGTCACTGGTCTGTTGTTAATGTCACTGGTCTGTTGTTAATGTCACTGGTCTGTTGTTCAGGTCCCCAGTCTGTTGTCCAGGTCCTCAGTATGTTGTCCAGGTCCCCAGTCTGTTGTCCAGGTCCCCAGTCTGTTGTCCAGGTCCTCAGTATGTTGTCCAGGTCTCTAGTCTGTTGCTAATGTCACTGGTCTGTTGTTCAGGTCACTGGTCTGTTGTTCAGGTCACTGGTCTGTTGTTAATGTCACTGGTCTGTTGTTCAGGTCACTGGTCTGTTGTTCAGGTCACTGGTCTGTTGTTCAGGTCACTGGTCTGTTGTTCAGGTCACTGGTCTGTTGTTCAGGTCACTGGTCTGTTGTTCAGGTCACTGGTCTGTTGTTCAGGTCACTGGTCTGTTGTTCAGGTCACTGGTCTGTTGTTCAGGTCACTGGTCTGTTGTTCAGGTCACTGGTCTGTTGTTAATGTCACTGGTCTGTTGTTCAGGTCACTGGTCTGTTGTTCAGGTCACTGGTCTGTTGTTCAGGTCACTGGTCTGTTGTTCAGGTCACTGGTCTGTTGTTCAGGTCACTGGTCTGTTGTTAATGTCACTGGTCTGTTGTTCAGGTCACTGGTCTGTTGTTCAGGTCACTGGTCTGTTGTTCAGGTCACTGGTCTGTTGTTCAGGTCACTGGTCTGTTGTTAATGTCACTGGTCTGTTGTTCAGGTCACTGGTCTGTTGTTCAGGTCACTGGTCTGTTGTTCAGGTCACTGGTCTGTTGTTAATGTCACTGGTCTGTTGTTCAGGTCACTGGTCTGTTGTTCAGGTCACTGGTCTGTTGTTCAGGTCACTGGTCTGTTGTTCAGGTCACTGGTCTGTTGTTCAGGTCACTGGTCTGTTGTTCAGGTCACTGGTCTGTTGTTCAGGTCACTGGTCTGTTGTTCAGGTCACTGGTCTGTTGTTCAGGTCACTGGTCTGTTGTTCAGGTCACTGGTCTGTTGTTAATGTCACTGGTCTGTTGTTCAGGTCACTGGTCTGTTGTTCAGGTCACTGGTCTGTTGTTCAGGTCACTGGTCTGTTGTTCAGGTCACTGGTCTGTTGTTAATGTCACTGGTCTGTTGTTCAGGTCACTGGTCTGTTGTTCAGGTCACTGGTCTGTTGTTCAGGTCACTGGTCTGTTGTTAATGTCACTGGTCTGTTGTTCAGGTCACTGGTCTGTTGTTAATGTCACTGGTCTGTTGTTCAGGTCACTGGTCTGTTGTTCAGGTCACTGGTCTGTTGTTCAGGTCACTGGTCTGTTGTTCAGGTCACTGGTCTGTTGTTCAGGTCACTGGTCTGTTGTTCAGGTCACTGGTCTGTTGTTCAGGTCACTGGTCTGTTGTTCAGGTCACTGGTCTGTTGTTCAGGTCACTGGTCTGTTGTTCAGGTCACTGGTCTGTTGTTCAGGTCACTGGTCTGTTGTTCAGGTCACTGGTCTGTTGTTCAGGTCACTGGTCTGTTGTTCAGGTCACTGGTCTGTTGTTAATGTCACTGGTCTGTTGTTCAGGTCACTGGTCTGTTGTTCAGGTCACTGGTCTGTTGTTCAGGTCACTGGTCTGTTGTTCAGGTCACTGGTCTGTTGTTCAGGTCACTAGTCTGTTGTTCAGGTCACTGGTCTGTTGTTCAGGTCACTGGTCTGTTGTTCAGGTCACTGGTCTGTTGTTCAGGTCACTGGTCTGTTGTTCAGGTCACTGGTCTGTTGTTCAGGTCACTGGTCTGTTGTTAATGTCACTGGTCTGTTGTTCAGGTCACTGGTCTGTTGTTCAGGTCACTGGTCTGTTGTTCAGGTCACTGGTCTGTTGTTCAGGTCACTGGTCTGTTGTTCAGGTCACTGGTCTGTTGTTCAGGTCACTGGTCTGTTGTTCAGGTCACTGGTCTGTTGTTCAGGTCACTGGTCTGTTGTTCAGGTCACTGGTCTGTTGTTCAGGTCACTGGTCTGTTGTTCAGGTCCCCAGTCTGTTGTCCAGGTCCTCAGTATGTTGTCCAGGTCCCCAGTATGTTGTCCAGGTCCCCAGTCTGTTGTCCAGGTCCCCAGTCTGTTGTCCAGGTCCTCAGTATGTTGTCCAGGTCCCCAGTCTGTTGTCCAGGTCCCCAGTCTGTTGTCCAGGTCCCCAGTCTGTTGTCCAGGTCCCCAGTCTGTTGTCCAAGTCCCCAGTCTGTTGTCCAGGTCCTCAGTATGTTGTCCAGGTCTCCAGTCTGTTGCCCAGGTCCCCAGTCTGTTGTCCAGGTCCCCAGTCTGTTGTCCAGGTCCCCAGTCTGTTGCCCAGGTCCCCAGTCTGTTGTCCAGGTCCCCAGTCTGTTGTCCAGGTCCTCAGTATGTTGTCCAGGTCCCCAGTCTGTTGCCCAGGTCCCCAGTCTGTTGTCCAAGTCCCCAGTCTGTTGTCCAGGTCCCCAGTATGTTGTCCAGGTCTCCAGTCTGTTGCCCAGGTCCCCAGTCTGTTGCCCAGGTCCCCAGTCTGTTGTCCAGGTCCCCAGTCTGTTGTCCAAGTCCCCAGTCTGTTGCCCAGGTCCCCAGTCTGTTGCCCAGGTCCCCAGTCTGTTGCCCAGGTCCCCAGTCTGTTGTCCAGGTCCTCAGTATGTTGTCCAGGTCCCCAGTCTGTTGTCCAAGTCCCCAGTCTGTTGCCCAGGTCCCCAGTCTGTTGCCCAGGTCCCCAGTCTGTTGCCCAGGTCCCCAGTCTGTTGTCCAAGTCCCCAGTCTGTTGCCCAGGTCCCCAGTCTGTTGTCCAAGTCCCCAGTCTGTTGCCCAGGTCCCCAGTCTGTTGCCCAGGTCCCCAGTCTGTTGTCCAAGTCCCCAGTCTGTTGTCCAAGTCCCCAGTCTGTTGTCCAGGTCCTCAGTATGTTGTCCAGGTCCCCAGTCTGTTGCCCAGGTCCCCAGTCTGTTGTCCAGGTCCTCAGTATGTTGTCCAGGTCCCCAGTCTGTTGTCCAAGTCCCCAGTCTGTTGTCCAAGTCCCCAGTCTGTTGTCCAAGTCCCCAGTCTGTTGTCCAAGTCCCCAGTCTGTTGTCCAAGTCCCCAGTCTGTTGCCCAGGTCCCCAGTCTGTTGTCCAAGTCCCCAGTCTGTTGTCCAGGTCCTCAGTATGTTGTCCAGGTCCCCAGTCTGTTGTCCAGGTCCTCAGTATGTTGTCCAGGTCCCCAGTATGTTGTCCAGGTCCCCAGTATGTTGTCCAGGTCTCTAGTCTGTTGCTAATGTCACTGGTCTGTTGTTAATGTCACTGGTCTGTTGTTCAGGTCACTGGTCTGTTGTTAATGTCACTGGTCTGTTGTTCAGGTCCCCAGTCTGTTGTCCAAGTCCCCAGTCTGTTGTCCAAGTCCCCAGTCTGTTGCCCAGGTCTCCAGTCTGTTGCCCAGGTCTCCAGTCTGTTGCCCAGGTCTCCAGTCTGTTGTCCAGGTCCTCAGTATGTTGTCCAGGTCTCCAGTCTGTTGCCCAGGTCCCCAGTCTGTTGTTCAGGTCACTGGTCTGTTGTTCAGGTCACTGGTCTGTTGTTCAGGTCACTGGTCTGTTGTTCAGGTCACTGGTCTGTTGTTCAGGTCACTGGTCTGTTGTTCAGGTCATGGTCTGTTGTTCAGGTCACTGGTCTGTTGTTCAGGTCACTGGTCTGTTGTTAATGTCACTGGTCTGTTGTTCAGGTCACTGGTCTGTTGTTCAGGTCACTGGTCTGTTGTTCAGGTCACTGGTCTGTTGTTCAGGTCACTGGTCTGTTGTTCAGGTCACTGGTCTGTTGTTCAGGTCACTGGTCTGTTGTTCAGGTCACTGGTCTGTTGTTAATGTCACTGGTCTGTTGTTCAGGTCACTGGTCTGTTGTTAATGTCACTGGTCTGTTGTTCAGGTCACTGGTCTGTTGTTCAGGTCACTGGTCTGTTGTTCAGGTCACTGGTCTGTTGTTCAGGTCACTGGTCTGTTGTTCAGGTCACTGGTCTGTTGTTCAGGTCACTGGTCTGTTGTTCAGGTCACTGGTCTGTTGTTCAGGTCACTGGTCTGTTGTTCAGGTCACTGGTCTGTTGTTCAGGTCACTGGTCTGTTGTTAATGTCACTGGTCTGTTGTTCAGGTCACTGGTCTGTTGTTCAGGTCACTGGTCTGTTGTTCAGGTCACTGGTCTGTTGTTCAGGTCACTGGTCTGTTGTTCAGGTCACTGGTCTGTTGTTAATGTCACTGGTCTGTTGTTCAGGTCACTGGTCTGTTGTTCAGGTCACTGGTCTGTTGTTCAGGTCACTGGTCTGTTGTTAATGTCACTGGTCTGTTGTTCAGGTCACTGGTCTGTTGTTCAGGTCACTGGTCTGTTGTTCAGGTCACTGGTCTGTTGTTAATGTCACTGGTCTGTTGTTCAGGTCACTGGTCTGTTGTTCAGGTCACTGGTCTGTTGTTCAGGTCACTGGTCTGTTGTTAATGTCACTGGTCTGTTGTTCAGGTCACTGGTCTGTTGTTCAGGTCACTGGTCTGTTGTTAATGTCACTGGTCTGTTGTTCAGGTCACTGGTCTGTTGTTCAGGTCACTGGTCTGTTGTTCAGGTCACTGGTCTGTTGTTCAGGTCACTGGTCTGTTGTTCAGGTCACTGGTCTGTTGTTCAGGTCACTGGTCTGTTGTTCAGGTCACTGGTCTGTTGTTCAGGTCACTGGTCTGTTGTTCAGGTCACTGGTCTGTTGTTCAGGTCACTGGTCTGTTGTTCAGGTCACTGGTCTGTTGTTCAGGTCACTGGTCTGTTGTTCAGGTCACTGGTCTGTTGTTCAGGTCACTGGTCTGTTGTTCAGGTCACTGGTCTGTTGTTAATGTCACTGGTCTGTTGTTCAGGTCACTGGTCTGTTGTTCAGGTCACTGGTCTGTTGTTCAGGTCACTGGTCTGTTGTTCAGGTCACTGGTCTGTTGTTCAGGTCACTGGTCTGTTGTTCAGGTCACTGGTCTGTTGTTCAGGTCACTGGTCTGTTGTTCAGGTCACTGGTCTGTTGTTCAGGTCACTGGTCTGTTGTTCAGGTCACTGGTCTGTTGTTCAGGTCACTGGTCTGTTGTTCAGGTCACTGGTCTGTTGTTCAGGTCACTGGTCTGTTGTTAATGTCACTGGTCTGTTGTTCAGGTCACTGGTCTGTTGTTCAGGTCACTGGTCTGTTGTTCAGGTCACTGGTCTGTTGTTCAGGTCACTGGTCTGTTGTTCAGGTCACTGGTCTGTTGTTCAGGTCACTGGTCTGTTGTTAATGTCACTGGTCTGTTGTTCAGGTCACTGGTCTGTTGTTCAGGTCACTGGTCTGTTGTTCAGGTCACTGGTCTGTTGTTCAGGTCACTGGTCTGTTGTTCAGGTCACTGGTCTGTTGTTCAGGTCACTGGTCTGTTGTTAATGTCACTGGTCTGTTGTTAATGTCACTGGTCTGTTGTTCAGGTCACTGGTCTGTTGTTCAGGTCACTGGTCTGTTGTTCAGGTCACTGGTCTGTTGTTCAGGTCACTGGTCTGTTGTTCAGGTCACTGGTCTGTTGTTCAGGTCACTGGTCTGTTGTTCAGGTCACTGGTCTGTTGTTCAGGTCACTGGTCTGTTGTTCAGGTCACTGGTCTGTTGTTCAGGTCACTGGTCTGTTGTTCAGGTCACTGGTCTGTTGTTCAGGTCACTGGTCTGTTGTTCAGGTCACTAGTCTGTTGTTCAGGTCACTGGTCTGTTGTTAATGTCACTGGTCTGTTGTTCAGGTCACTGGTCTGTTGTTCAGGTCACTGGTTTGTTTTTAATGTCACTGGTCTGTTGTTCAGGTCACTGGTCTGTTGTTCAGGTCACTGGTCTGTTGTTCAGGTCACTGGTCTGTTGTTCAGGTCACTGGTCTGTTGTTCAGGTCACTGGTCTGTTGTTCAGGTCACTGGTCTGTTGTTCAGGTCACTGGTCTGTTGTTCAGGTCACTGGTCTGTTGTTCAGGTCACTGGTCTGTTGTTCAGGTCACTGGTCTGTTGTTCAGGTCACTGGTCTGTTGTTCAGGTCACTGGTCTGTTGTTCAGGTCACTGGTCTGTTGTTCAGGTCACTGGTCTGTTGTTCAGGTCACTGGTCTGTTGTTCAGGTCACTGGTCTGTTGTTCAGGTCACTGGTCTGTTGTTCAGGTCACTGGTCTGTTGTTCAGGTCACTGGTCTGTTGTTCAGGTCACTGGTCTGTTGTTAATGTCACTGGTCTGTTGTTCAGGTCACTGGTCTGTTGTTCAGGTCACTGGTCTGTTGTTCAGGTCACTGGTCTGTTGTTCAGGTCACTGGTCTGTTGTTCAGGTCACTGGTCTGTTGTTCAGGTCACTGGTCTGTTGTTCAGGTCACTGGTCTGTTGTTCAGGTCACTGGTCTGTTGTTCAGGTCACTGGTCTGTTGTTCAGGTCACTGGTCTGTTGTTCAGGTCACTGGTCTGTTGTTCAGGTCACTGGTCTGTTGTTCAGGTCACTGGTCTGTTGTTCAGGTCACTGGTCTGTTGTTCAGGTCACTGGTCTGTTGTTCAGGTCACTGGTCTGTTGTTCAGGTCACTGGTCTGTTGTTAATGTCACTGGTCTGTTGTTAATGTCACTGGTCTGTTGTTCAGGTCACTGGTCTGTTGTTCAGGTCACTGGTCTGTTGTTCAGGTCACTGGTCTGTTGTTCAGGTCACTGGTCTGTTGTTCAGGTCACTGGTCTGTTGTTCAGGTCACTGGTCTGTTGTTCAGGTCACTGGTCTGTTGTTAATGTCACTGGTCTGTTGTTCAGGTCACTGGTCTGTTGTTCAGGTCACTGGTCTGTTGTTCAGGTCACTGGTCTGTTGTTCAGGTCACTGGTCTGTTGTTCAGGTCACTGGTCTGTTGTTCAGGTCCCCAGTCTGTTGTCCAGGTCCTCAGTATGTTGTCCAGGTCCCCAGTATGTTGTCCAGGTCCCCAGTCTGTTGTCCAGGTCCCCAGTCTGTTGTCCAAGTCCCCAGTCTGTTGTCCAAGTCCCCAGTCTGTTGTCCAAGTCCCCAGTCTGTTGCCCAGGTCCCCAGTCTGTTGTCCAGGTCCCCAGTCTGTTGTCCAGGTCCCCAGTCTGTTGCCCAGGTCCCCAGTCTGTTGTCCAGGTCCCCAGTCTGTTGTCCAGGTCCCCAGTCTGTTGCCCAGGTCCCCAGTCTGTTGTCCAGGTCCCCAGTCTGTTGTCCAAGTCCCCAGTCTGTTGTCCAGGTCCTCAGTATGTTGTCCAGGTCCCCAGTCTGTTGTCCAAGTCCCCAGTCTGTTGCCCAGGTCCCCAGTCTGTTGTCCAAGTCCCCAGTCTGTTGCCCAGGTCCCCAGTCTGTTGCCCAGGTCCCCAGTCTGTTGCCCAGGTCTCCAGTCTGTTGCCCAGGTCCCCAGTCTGTTGTCCAGGTCCTCAGTATGTTGTCCAGGTCCCCAGTCTGTTGTCCAAGTCCCCAGTCTGTTGCCCAGGTCCCCAGTCTGTTGCCCAGGTCCCCAGTCTGTTGCCCAGGTCCCCAGTCTGTTGTCCAAGTCCCCAGTCTGTTGTCCAAGTCCCCAGTCTGTTGTCCAAGTCCCCAGTCTGTTGTCCAAGTCCCCAGTCTGTTGTCCAAGTCCCCAGTCTGTTGTCCAAGTCCCCAGTCTGTTGTCCAGGTCCCCAGTCTGTTGCCCAGGTCCCCAGTATGTTGTCCAGGTCGCCAGTCTCTTGTTCTGGTCCTCAGACTGTTTTTCCCGGGTCCCTATTTTGTTGTCCAAGTCCCCAGTCTGTTGTCCAGGTCCCCAGTCTGTTGTCCAAGTCCCCAGTCTGTTGTCCAGGTCCCCAGTCTGTTGTCCAAGTCCTCAGTCTGTTGTTCAGGTCCCCAGTCTGTTGCCCAGGTCTCCAGTCTGTTGTCCAAGTCCACAGTCGTCTGTTGTCCAGGTCCCCAGTCGTCTGTTGTCCAGGTCCCCAGTCTGTTGTCCAGGTCCTCAGTATGTTGTCCAGGTCCCCAGTATGTTGTCCAGGTCCCCAGTATGTTGTCCAGGTCTCCAGTCTGTTGCCCAGGTCCCCAGTATGTTGTCCAGGTCCCCAGTCTGTTGTCCAGGTCCCCAGTATGTTGTCCAGGTCTCTAGTCTGTTGCCCAGGTCCTCAGTATGTTGCCCAGGTCCCCAGTATGTTGCCCAGGTCCCCAGTATGTTGTCCAGGTCCCCAGTATGTTGTCCAGATCCCCAGTATGTTGTCCAGGTCCCCAGTATATCATCCACGTCCTTGGTCTGTCGTCCTGGTCCACACACTTGGCCAGGTCCTCAGTGTATCATCCAGGTTCAGGGACTTGTTCAGGTCCGCAAGTCTGTTGTCCAGGTCATTTTTCTGTAGTTCGGAGCTCCAGTCTGTGGTGCAGGACACCAGGTCATGAGTAGATATGTTTTTCAGGTCACCAGACCCCCAAGTCTCCTTCTCAGGTCAACAGCCATCTTGTTTATGTCACCATTTTCTCGTTTTGGTCACTGGTCTCATGTTCAGGTCACTGGTCTGTTGTCTTGGTCTCTGGCCTGTTGCTCAGGCCACTGGTCTGTTGTTCAGGTCACCGGTCAGGTGTTCAAGTCACTGGTCTGTTGTTCAGGTCATTGGTCTGATGTCTTAGTCACTGGTCTGTTGTCTTCGTCTCTAGTCTGTTGTTCAGGTCACTGGTCTGTTGTTAATGTCACTGGTCTGTTTTTCAGGTCACTGGTTTGTTTTTAATGTCACTGGTCTGTTGTTCAGGTCACTGGTCTGTTGTTCAGGTCACTAGTGTGTTGTTCAGGTCACTAGTCTGTTGTTAATGTCACTGATCTGTTGTCTTCGTCTCTAGTCTGTTGCTAATGTCACTGGTCTGTTGTTCAGGTCACTGGTCTGTTGTTCAGGTCACTGGACCAGGTCTTGTTGTGGTTGGTCTATCCTATAAGCCACCAAAGTCACCGTGGTCTTGTGTGGGTCACCCGTGTATTTCTTGTACATTTCCCAAAGTTATTTTTTTTCCCAGGTCAGCAGATTCTTGCGCCCCCTCCCTCACCAGTCAGCTGCTCAGCTGTTCTTTGTTGACCCTGCGCACCAGTATGATGAGGTCATTGTGCGTGATCGTCAGGTCAACTAGGGTATTGAGCAGGTCTCAAACGAGCATTGTCTGCGTTGCAGGTCGGCATTCCATACGGGATGCAGGCGATGAAGAGCGATTCATAATATCAATTTCAAAAGACTGGAAGCGAAGCCAGACGCAGCTACCTTGGCGAGCCAGCCAGCACGACCCTTAACACCGCCATTGTGACGCCGTGAGTGCAGGATCCATTAAGTTATCAGAGGCTGAGCATACCACCACCACCTCTCCCATCCATCCATCACGAGCGGCTATGACAAGCAGCATTTCACAGTCCAAATCGAATATTTCCCAGAGACAATCGTCTCCGAAGATCGATGGCTTGAGGGAGTCCCACCCTCACATTATGGCCCAAGACTGTACACAGTCACACGGGTATTTTGCCTCAATGGAATATTTTGGAGGGTTTGTGCCAAGGTTAGTCTATTAGGGGGGGTGGGGGAAAGGAGGGTATAGAGGGAGCGCATTGTGGGCGCCCTCCTCCTCCTCCTCCTCCTCCTCCTCCTCCTCCTGTAGTGCTCTGAAGGCGACGCTGACGGAGAGGGTGATGGAGAGGCTTGTTTTTAGCTCCCGTTTTCCATGCTTCCAGTTGCTGTTTGCACCTTAGCTGACTACATGTCTTTGGTCGAGGCATTCAGGATTGGTCTAGTGTGCGGTTGACGGAATAATATATATATATATATATATATATATATATATATATATATATATATATATATATATATGATGTGATTATTACACGAAAGTGCACTTGGGAACTTTTCGTGTTTCATTTTCCTCGTGGACTCATAGGAATATATATATATAATATATATATATATATATATATATATATATATATATATATATATATATATATATATATATATATATTTTTTTTTTTTTTTTTTTTTTTTTTTTATACTTTGTCGCTGTCTCCCGCGTTTGCGAGGTAGCGCAAGGAAACAGACGAAAGAAATGGCCCAACCCCCCCCCCCCCATACACATGTACATACACACGTCCACACACGCAAATATACATACCCACACAGCTCTCCATGGTTCACCCCAAACGCCTCACATGCCCTGATTCAATCCACTGACAGCACGTCAACCCCTGTATACCACATGACTCCAATTCACTCTATTCCTTGCCCTCCTTTCACCCTCCTGCATGTTCAGGCCCCGATCACACAAAATCTTTTTCACTCCATCTTTCCACCTCCAATTTGGTCTCCCTCTTCTCCTCGTTCCCTCCACCTCCGACACATATATCCTCTTGGTCAATCTCTCCTCACTCATTCTCTCCATGTGCCCAAACCATTTCAAAACACCCTCTTCTGCTCTTTCAACCACGCTCTTTTTATTTCCACACATCTCTCTTACCCTTACGTTACTTACTCGATCAAACCACCTCACACCACACATTGTCCTCAAACATCTCATTTCCAGCACATCCATCCTCCTGCGCACATCTCTATCCATAGCCCACGCCTCGCAACCATACAACATTGTTGGAACCACTATTCCCTCAAACATACCCATTTTTGCTTTCCGAGATAATGTTCTCGACTTCCACACATTTTTCAAGGCTCCCAAAATTTTCGCCCCCTCCCCCACCCTATGATCCACTTCCGCTTCCATGGTTCCATCCGCTGACAGATCCACTCCCAGATATCTAAAACACTTCACTTCCTCCAGTTTTTCTCCATTCAAACTCACCTCCCAATATATATATCGTTTTCTTCCTGTAATTACTAATTCGTACCTCATTTCTCAACATCGGAAGAATTTCCAGCACGCAATCAGGACCCCGAAAATTCTACTTTTCAAGCACGTATGTACTTGTGGTAGAAAATTCAGATAATTGACGAAATATGTCGACGGTCTGAAACGCTCCTTATTACCCCCTCCCCCCCCAACACCCTCCTCCTCCTCCTAACCCACCGCAGTTAACCCCCACTCATTTCCAACTCACCCCACAACATGAGGGTCATCAAACGATATAAAGTATCAGTTAATTGGCAATTCGGTTATTAGGCTGTGTTGAACGTGCTAAATTCTTCCGTCAACACTCGGGGCTTGGGGATCTCTGGCAGGCCTGGGCGCGCGGGAAGTGACGGCTGATCAGCTGATTTTGTGGCGGTTGATGGGTTATGTTAGCGCGGGATTGCCAGATGCCGCTAGGCAGTGTCACCGGGAGTGGTCATTTTATTAATCCTTTTCTCGACGTAGGTGAAAGTGGACGTAAGTCCTGTATAACGTATTGAAATCGTGAAGAGAATTATGGGATAATCTGATGATAATTTATATAGAGACATACCCTGGTTGTAAATTATTATCGTTTTTTGTTTACCCATACCCTGAGTGTATGCTGTTCGTTCGATTGTGCGAGACAAAGAAATCTTGTCTTTTTTTTTCTCTCTCTCTCTCTTAATATCATTAAGTGCATACAAGCATCGGCTCTTTACTATATATACATAAAATCGCATTAAGGATTCTGCAGCAGACCACTTGACCGCTCCCACGATCCAGAACATAACAACATCATATCAGATTAGTTTGCCCTCGAAGGATTTTTTTCCACCCGTTTCTTTGCGGGCGAACTCATGAAAACAACATTATTAATGCACTGAATAACTTAATCCATCACTTTTACCCTCTGTCGTCATCCTTTCTCACCCAACCCCCTAACCCCTTCCTTCTTCTCTTGCCCCGCATCCCCTCCCACCACCCACCTCACTTCACCCCTTAGGTCTCTCTCTCTCTCTCTCTCTCTGAACCCACCCACCCACCCCCCCTTTGCCCACCACCCCCTGCCACCCCGCCGACCCCCCTGCCAATACTTTTCCAGCGAGGGCTCTCCACACTGACCCCTTGCACTGACCCTCAAGGCTTCCTCACCACACACACCGGCTGCTGAAATATCCTGCTAAGATGTTTGTCCAATAATTCTTGGCTGGCTTGAAGTGCGTGTCAATATTTAGTTTGCTTCATTAGAGGAAGGCAAGAGGGCGGTCGCTGATGCCCCCTTTGACGCCGGGGCGCCGCCCAACACTACACGCGTAATTAGATGCACCAATACACCTCCCTTGGCCCACTCGCCCGGCCCCCGGGAGGCTGTCTGGACGCTGGTGGGGGGAAGGGAAGAGAAGTGTTGGTTTGAGAGAGAGAGAGAGAGAGAGAGAGAGAGAGAGAGAGAGAGAGAGAGAGAGATTACGTGGAAGAAGAAGGATAATAAGGGATTAGCCTGATAGCCTCCTTCAGGTTGCTGCTCAGCCTGTATGGTCCTCCACAGACCGAGACTATATGGTCCTCTTCATACCAGGCCTGTATGTATGGTCCTCCCCAGCGCTAGGCCTGCATGTATGGTTCTCCCCAGGGCCAGGCCTGCATGTATGGTCCTCCCCAAGCCAAGCCTGTGTGTATGGTCCTCCCTTGGCCAGGTCTATATGTATGGTCCTCCCCAGACCAGGCTTGTATGTATGGTCCTCCCCTTGGCCAGGTCTGTATGTATGGTCCTCCCCTTGGCCAGGTCTATATGGGCCTCCCCAGGGCCAGGCCTGTATGTATGGTCCTCCCTTTGGCGAGGTCTGTATGGTCCTCCCCAGGGCCAGGCCTGCATGTATGGTCTTCCCCAAGCCAAGCCTGTGTGTGTGTGT